>NC_044549.1:158423570-158724607 GCF_007565055.1 Rhinopithecus roxellana | reverse complement strand
GGTTAACTAATAGGGAGTCGCTGGCTGGTGGTGAACATGTCCTGCATACAGGCTTTTGGAAAAAAACTCTGGTTAAGCTGAAGCAGTGGTAGCTTTTGGTAGCTTCTGCTGTAACAAGGAAAAAAAGGTGGCATCCCTGGCTGGATTCTTGTGAAATGATATGCTGTATCTTAGGCAACTTTCCTTGTATACGGTAGGTGCTCAGCATGTGCAAATTCTTATTGTGCACTGCCCCTCCCCGCATATGCCTGTGTCTGTATGCAGTACAGTTGCTTGCTTGGCTTTTCTTCAAAATTCAATGGAGAGGCTTTCTCTTGGTGGGTCTACCCGTAAAGTAACACGTATTGTATGTCTCAGGGGACCCATTACGGTGGTGTACCTGGAGCTGTGCAAATTGGTGGACGTTTTCTCTCTCTCTTTCTCTCTCTCTCTCTCTGCCCAGTCTCTCCCTCTTTCTTTCCCTCCCTCAGTCCCTCCCTCCCTCCCTTCCTCTCCCTCTCCCTTCATCCTTCCCTTTCTCTCCTTTTCTCTTTCTTTCTTTTAATGGTCCTTTTTTCTCTTCCCTGTTGATTTTGTTCTGCAAGCATCAGACTTAAACCGCTTGCATTTATCAGCGCATCTGTGGCCACCACTGCTCCCAGCACCCATCTCATCTGTTTTCATTTCTGTCTTATCACTGCTCACTCCTGTCACGTTTCATGTTTCTAAGGTTTTGCTAGAAAAGGACTGACCAGCACAGAGAAGAATTTCTCTCTATCCGAGGTGTGAAAGAGCTAATCACCTCTCCTTAGGGGCATGTTTTTCACAAGGGAACTTCTTCCAGCTTTATCCAGGTGCTGTCCCCTCAGCAGCATAAGTTGTATATGTGTTTGTGGTGCTGGGGTGGGGGTCGGGGGTTGCTGTTTTGTTTGCTACTTATTGTGTTTTTTTCAACTAATTATAGGTCAGGGTTCTCAACGTTGGTTCTACATTAGAATCATCTGGGCGGCTTCTGAAAATCCTGATGCCTCAGTTACCTTCCAGAAAAATTAAATCAGACTATCTGGGAGTGGGGACCCCTTCAGTGTTTTTTAAATTTCCTCAGGTGATTGATTTCAACATACTCTCCAAGTTGATAACCACCAGTCTAAGCTAAAATTCTAAAATGTTGGGAGGCTGAATTTCAAGTCATGGAAATTTGATTTTATATTTACAAACAACAAACCTTCCTAATCAGCAAATATGTGCTTGTCCAAAACATAACCTATACAAAAAATATATATGTATGAAATAAACAAAACGTGGTTTCACTTTTTTTTTTTTTGCTTGAACAATGTTAAAGAAACCTAAAGCGTTCTTAGTTGTTTCAAAAATTGATCCAAATATAACCATGTTAGAAAAAAATACATGTTCATTGTTGTGTTTCTCCCAAATTTCACACACAGTTCAGAGAGCATTTCTGCCTATATTTTTAGCTAAGCATAGAGCTCTTGGTCTGGGAGACACTGAGAATTTCAAAATAGCTTGTTACCTAAAAATATACTTCCTGAAATGAACTTGAGGCCCGAGAGGGATGAATGGCTTTATTTTTTTTCTTCTATATTTACTGTTACCACAAGAAAGCAAATCTTAAATTTATATATCTTTGTATTTTTAGAGACCCAGGAAACAGGTGCTGTGCCCAAGCTACAAAGACAGTTGCAGGACAAAGTATCTAAGACAGAAACCTAAAATTCACAGGACAGAGAGTGATTGTGGAAGGGCATTGAACGTGTTCCTCTCTAGGCAAGAGCAGAGGGAACACGAGGCTTTGCTTAGGCCTTTCTAAGGGTTATGCCTTGGAAAAGTACCTCACAACTTTCTATGGCCCAGCAACTCCTCCAGTGCCCCATTTCGGTCTAAGTGCTTAATATTTCTTAGTCTAGCATGTAAGTATTAATTCATGTTTGCTGGTTGAGTGCCTAGTAGCCTTATCATACTTCAGTGACTGTCCAAACTAATGTCTTTAGTTAACATCATCACCATCTCATTGAGGAAGAAAATGGGGAATGGGGTGTTATACCTTTATTTAAACTGCCCCTAGCTTGCAGCATGTATTTGGCAAAGAATAGTCTGTCTTCCATATTTTATTGAATGAATGGGAATGAATATCACATTTATAATCACACTCCTCTCTAATCTGAGTAAAGAAGCTCTATATCCTATCCTACTTGGCATCAAGGGCCAAACATGGACTCCTGGTATTCATCCTATGTTCACTCATTTATCCAATAAACATTTCTTATACCTTCTATGTGACAGGTTCTCTTCTTGGCACTGGAGATATAGTAGGTAAATGAGGTGGAGAAAGTCTCATGGAGCTTACATATTTGTGGATAGATTATTAGCAAGTATGTGATGCAGATAGTTTGTGCAGACAATAAAACAGAGTCCTGTGGTAGTTACTTGCAGGTTGCTGTAGCATGAAGGGGTGGCATTTGATCAGAGACCAGAAAAGTGACAGGAAGCTAAACAAAGGTAATAGCAAGTGAAAGGCCTGAGGAGGGAATGAACTTGGCTTCTTCCCAGAAAGGGGCAGGAAGCTGGCCATGGTGGTGGTAAGGGAGAGGTACGGAAGGTAGATCCTTAGGTGGGTTCAGCTTTTATTTGCTGTGATCATACTCCAATGCCTCACCAATGCTTGGGATTGTGTCTAGGAGGCACTCGGTAAGTGTTGGTTAATCAATTGATTTCCGTCAAACACAGAGAGAAGTCAGTAGAACTAGTCCCTTGAAAAGAAGACCCTTATAGCTCTTTCAGGAGTAGGTCAGGAAGATGGTGGTAAAGTCTTGTGCCTCCACCAACAGTTCCTCCTTTTGTGTGGCACTTCATAACTCTGTGAGGTTGTAACCTCCCTGCCCAGCTGGGCGGTGATGCTCGCCTGGCTCCCACATCCTCTGCACTGCCCTCTATTTTGGGTCACCCTGACTTGGTCTGTTTCCTGTCTTATTCACCCAGCTAAACTATAATTTCCTTAAGGGTACTTTTATTTGTGGACCCAGCACTCCGTACTATGCAGGGGCCCATCCAGGTTTCTTTATTGAATGATAAGGTTTTTGTAGAAAGTCAGCCTTATGACAACTGTTGACAAAAGCAAATGGCTACTCAACCACCCCAACCCCTCACCACCGTGCAATGGATTTTATTACAAATTGCAGACATGAGGGAGTTCTAATCTTATGTGAAGGAATTATTTTGCCTTTCTTCCCATTCATTCCATGACATCAAGTTCATTCGAAATTGCATAACATCTTCAGGAATTCATTGGCAGGCTGCCTGGCAGTTGGATAATCATTTAATATATCTTTCTCTCTCCTCAGTTAACAATGACATGATGGTCACTGACAACAATGGTGCAGTCAAGTTTCCACAACTGTGTAAATTTTGTGATGTGAAATTTTCCACCTGTGACAACCAGAAATCCTGCATGAGCAACTGCAGCATCACCTCCATCTGTGAAAAGCCACAGGAAGTCTGTGTGGCTGTATGGTAAGAGAGCCTTTTAAGAAGTTATTCTTTCTTTTCCCCTTTTTACATAGTGTATTCTCAGAGTACACACAGTCAGTGTATCTCTGTCCCCTAAGTGTAAACACCTGTTCCATTTCCCTTTCCTTTAGACCATCTCTCTTTCGATTATTAAATGTAGTTTCTAGGGTGTTCTCTGCATGTACGTGTACATTTATGTGGGTATGTCATGGTATATAAAACGATCTTTAATATAATAAATCTGGAAACTCTTTCTTGTATCAAGAAGAGGGATTTGCCACTTAGTAGTCATTTAACCGACACCTCCTGAGTACCCCACAGTGAGACCAGGAGCTTTGTTCTCCTGAGGCAATCTCAGGTCTGGAAGAAGAGGTGATGAAAGGTTGGCTGTTGGAAAAGACAACCACCTGCTAAAAATGGGGAATCTACTTGGAGAACCAGAAAAACGACCTATTTTTTCAGTCAGAAATCCTGGTTATATCATTCATATAACCATTGGACTAGATATGACTGATTTCTCGGCTCAGAACTACATATTTCTTTCTTTCTTTCTTTTTTTTTTTTTTTTTTTTTTTTTTGAGATGGAGTCTTGCTCTGTCACCCAGGCTGGAGTGCAGTGGCACATTCTTGGCTCACCACAACCTCTACCTCCCAGGTTCAAGTGATTCTCCTGCCTTAGCCTCTCGAGCAGCTGGGATTACAGGTGCCCGCTACCATGCCTGGCTAATTTTTGTATTTTTGGTAGAGACGGGTTTCACCATGTTGGCCAGGCTGGTCTCGAACTCCCAACCTCAGGTGATCCGCTCGCCTCTGCCTCCCAAAGTGCTGGGATTACAGGCATGAGCCACCATGCCCGACCAGAACTATGTATTTTTATTGGATCACATTTTCTACTCTCTCTCTCTCTCATTACCTCCAACTCATATACACATCTCAAATAGTAATTATACATACACAGTGGATACTCATGAATCATCTGAATTAATTCATGGTTATAGATTGTGAGCATGAACAAGAAATAAACGACCTTGATCTTTAGAAGAGTTGCAATTTTGCAAAAGTACATAAATTCATTAATTCAATAATTATTGACCATTTTTTAAAAAGTAACTTATGTGGCTTCTGGCTAGTTGACAAACAAGAATATAAATCCAAATATCTCTCCCCCTTTTTTGGGAATAAGTCATTTGAGACCCGCAGACCTTGTAAAACTAGCCTTGATAATAGATCTGGAAACTTTACAAATTTCTGTACATACCAGGGGATGAACTGGTTTCTTAAGAACTGAAGGAATGTTAACAGCAAAGACCTATCATGACATACTTGCCAATATGATGTGATACCTGTCCATGTCCACTTCTAGGTAACGCTTTCAGAGAAAGGATTTGGACAAAGAGCGTGTTCAGAGGAAAGGGACCAGTGTGGTTAGAGGCCTAGAAATCATGCTGTCTGTGGAATGGCCTGGGCAATTAGACGTGGTTAGTGCAGTGAAGAGAGATCATGGGTTCTTCTGATGAAATTGAAAGGCTTTCAGGTAGAAAATATAATAAATATATTCTGCATAACTCTGAAGGGTAGAGGGAGGATCCATAACATTTGCAAGAGGGCAGACTTGTGCTCAGCATAAGTTTAGACATTTTCACAATCATGGTTTCCCAACAGCAGAACAGGCTTCCTTTTCTGTAAGCACCAAGTGAAGTTCAGGAGAGGCTGGATGACCATGTGTCAAATAGAATGCAGGAAAGATTGAGACACCAGACTAGATGGCCTCAGAGCTTCCTTCCGTGGTTTCTTAAATATCTACGGTGGTGTGAGCGCTTACTTCTGCCACCCAAAAAGGCTCTTTTAATTAAGATTTTTGTTTTTCTGACCAGTAATACAAGCCCAAATCATTGAATGTGAATCAAGTCTCTCTAGAATAGAGGCTTTGCTAGCCTCAAAAAAATGTGAGCATGTCGAAGAGAGGAGGCCTCCCTGTTTTTTCTGTGTCCCAGCTATAAAGGGTAAATACAGTGAACATTATTTTGACCTGTCTTGGCCAAAGAAAATTCTCCTGTGAAGCCAGGGGTGTTGCTAATGAGGAGGGGAAGTGTAGGGGATGCTATAGTGCCCTCCTTGATCCTCCTACATGACCAAGGCACTCACTCCCTGGGGGTGCTGGCTGTTGAAGGTTCACTGCTGAGTCTTCCCTCCAGTGATGGGAGCTGCTTCATTCACGTTGGACACTTTTCATGGGTATCCAGCATCCCACGGCTAGTTGATGCGGAGAAACACATTCCTGGTTATTTTGCCATAATGTGGGACATCTTTGAAGGACCATCTCACTTTCAGAGCTTCCAAGGTATTCACTGAGGCCTTTGCTACAACCTGCATTATGGTTTAGCTTTTTCCTTGTGTGCAGTACTGCTGCCTTTAGTCCCTTACAGATGCATCTCCAAAAACCTCCTGTACAGAACTCTCACAGCCTCAAGGTCTGTTTCTGGGAAACCTAAACTAAGACAGGAGGCTACTGTAAAAATAGCCAGTGTGGAAACCGAAAGGCTCTACTATGATTGTAGCTTTCAGTGTTTTTTTTTTTTTTATCAGTTTTTTTTTTTATCAGTTTTAGTGTTTTTTTATTCATTCATTCATTCGTTCATTCATTCATTTAACTAATGTCAGTTGTGTGCCCATTCCATGTAAAATGCTTAAGCTCCTTCCAAGGATAGAAATATTTTATAACCAAAGTTATTATTATTATTATTATTATTATTATTGAGAGGGAGTCTCCCACTGTTGCCCTGACTGGAGTGCAATGGCATGATCTTGGCTTACTGCAACATCCGCCTTATGGGTTCATGCGATTCTCCTGCCTCAGCTTCCTGAGTAGCTGGGATTATAGGCGCACACCACTATCACCCGGCTAATTTTTTTGTAGTTTTAGTAGAGATGGGGTTTCACTATGTTGGCCAGGCTGGTCTCCAACTCCTTACTGTGTGATCCACCTGCCTCGGCCTCCCAAAGTACTGGGATTACAGGCATGAGCCACCGTGCTCAGCCTCCAAAATTAATTTTATCATGTTGGTTCTTCTTTCAGTGGAAATTGATAACCTCTTCAATGGCTAAGAGTAAATGTTGTGGGACAAAAAAAAGTCCGTATTTACTTCTTTGTATTTACCTTTCCTATGCTCAGCTGTATCCGAAAAGGGTTTGAAAAGTTAGCTGTGCCTGGCTGTTACAGGAGTGAGTGGAGAAGGCAGTTAAGGACTTTACCGGGTCTCAAGTGTTACAGTTGTTTTCTCTCTGTGATTTTAGTTCTCTAAGTAGCTAAGAGGTGGAAAACCAGAGGCTCTGGAAGAGCTGCCCAATAATTATAGAGCAGCTTTCTTTCATGGCTCACGGTTCCTTCTTTGGCCTCTATAAGCATCACAAGGAAGAGGGACCATGCCTTTCCGTGGGCACAGCGTACCTTCATTTTATTACCAAAACCAAAAACAACCTACACACAGACACGCACAACTGTGGGGGCAGGGAGGAAGGTATTCTTGTTCCATGACTACAGCTGATTTGAAGACTGTCCAGTAGCTTTGGGGTTTAGGATGGGTAGATTTCTAAATATACGTGATTTGTTGTATGATTATGCCAACTTTCATTTAGTTTCATTTGGTGTCCTGATAGCCACCCTCAACCAATTATTCTGCTTGTCACTCTTCCTGTCACAGCAGGGACCAACTTAGCAAAGCCTTGCTCCTCTTGTGTCTTTCGGAATTCTAGTTGCAGAGCCCTTGAGCCCCTTCGCAAACAGACACATGTACCTCCACTGGAGTCAACTCTGGGCTGCATGGATGTCAACACTGGCACCATTCCTGCCTGGGCTGTCCTCACCCATACCCTTGCCCGTATCTCTTTGACAACAGATTGTCCTTAAGTGTCCTTGACTTAAGCATTAAAAAGGAGGTATTGGTCAAAGTTGCTCTTTCTCTCATGGGGATGGCCCCACATCTTTTACAGGTGCAAGCTGTGTCTTAGCTGCTTCTTGCTTCTAGCCTGCCTTCCGTTTTCCTTGCTGTGACCAGTGAGCCTTTGTGCATGGGGCAGGGAGGATTAGGGGAAAATTGGTGAGCGAGTACATGCTCGCATTGGCTCATGTGTGCACTCAGAATCTTCATAGAAGATTACTCTAGCAAAACTGACTGGTCCAAATTAGCCCTTCCTTCCGCTCCCTCTCTAGATAGAGAGAATGCAATTCAAGACAGCAGGTATTTTGCATCTAAAAAGGACAGAGGTGAAAGGGAGGATGTCAGATTAACCTTGTTGGACAGTCATCCAAGATAGTTTGTTCATGAGGGAGCAGAGGGAGCTGGATAGAGAGGTGATGCCCTTTTCCAAGAGAGCCAAAGTGTTCTTTTGTTCAATTATAATAGTGGGCATTAATCATGTTGTTTAAAAATCTAACGTACCCTGAGAGCCAATTGAGCATTTCCTAGGACCCAGGGAAAATTCTATGTGAGAAATTCTCTGAGCCCTGGGCTAAATTAGTCTTCAAATATGTGCTGTGAAGGGATACTAAGTGTAAAAGTAGTTAGTTTATGACAGCATAAAATATTTCATTGAACTGTAAATGAAGAACACCCTGAAATCCTTTTCCGTTTCATGTATTTATTTATTTATTTATTTTTCTGAATGGCTCCTTTCTGTAATTTGGGAAAGACTGCAGTTCTTTATCTGGGATGTTTCTTCCCGTTTTTCTCAGCAGAACCAGCTGTTGACAAGGAGTATACCCTTTACACGCAATGCTCTGGGGCCCAGCAAACAAAAAAAGAGGAACTGTGACTATTTCCCCAGGCATGCTCTTTGAAAACAGTATAGCTAGACAGGACAGATTTTGCCAGTTAAACTAGGGGTGTGATGTGAGGTTTGCATTACATTCAGGATGGAAGATTTAAAATTATCCTGAGTACCTGGGAATGTTCTTTTTTTCCGTGTCTTCCCCTTTAATGATTTAATTAAGACTTAAATGTGTAAAATTCTCCACCAGGACTGCCCCCATGGAACGCTGTCTGCTCCAGGTGATGTTTATAACCACAAATGGGTTCCAAGAATAAACAAAGGAAAAACAGAAAAAAGTAGAAAAACAGAGGAGACTATAGGACAGCCTGCGAATGCTGGAGAACAGGAACCAGCTGCCGTTGTTAGGAACAACTTCATGAAGGAAGAGTATTCCAGATTGCCTTTCTGACTGGAGGCCAAATTATTCATTTCTTCTCTTTCTCTTTCTCTCTCTCCCTCTCCCCTTGCGTCCAATGAATCTCTGCACTCTAGGAGAAAGAACGACGAGAACATAACACTAGAGACAGTGTGCCATAATCCCAAGCTCCCCTACCATGACTTTATTCTGGAAGATGCTGCTTCTCCAAAGTGCATTATGAAGGAAAAAAAAAAGCCTGGTGAGACCTTCTTCATGTGTTCCTGTAGCTCTGATGAGTGCAATGACAACATCATCTTCTCAGAAGGTGAGTTTTCTTCTCTTTAAGGGTCTGGGATCTGACATCTGTGCCAGTTTTTTGCATCCTTTGCAGTGTCATAGAGCACATTCCTCCTGTGGTGGATTCCATACAGTGGATTAGGAGCCCATTCAGCTGGTGGAAAGACGGGCTTAGGGAGTAGCGGGGTTTGTTCTGGTTCTCATCCAATATGGTTGACTGGGGCAAACATTATTATGTGTCTTTGACAAATAGTTTCTTTCACCTAGAGCAATGGTTCTCAAAATGCAGCCCCTTGAGCAGCCAACATGAGTATCACCTGGGAACCTGTTATAAATGCAGATTATCAGGCCCCACTAAATCAGAAACATAGGGGGTGAATCACAGCCATCTGTATTTTAACAAGCCCTCCCAGTAATTTGGTGCAGCTAAAATTTGGTAACCATTGTTCTAAGGATTTGGATGGGGTTGTTTAATCTTAGAGGAGGACTTTCTTTATAACTGAAGTCGTTTCTTGTACATAGTCCCAGGATTTGTCTTTAGGGTACTTGTTTGTCTTTGGGGTACTTGTCATTGATCCCATATGAGAGAAAAAATTGAAATACAGAGAGGAAATAATAAGCTTACCCTTGGATAAAGGGTAAAATAAAAAGTTTACCCTTGAAGTCAGGAGAAGAGTAGATTAGATACTAGCCTTCATCTTTGAAGTTCAGTGTTTACTCAGCTTGAAAGGAAGGCGTAGACTATTCCCTCAATTTTTAATAAGAAGAGTATTCAGTAGCTTAATTATAAAAGTATTATATGCTCTTCATCAAAAATTTCAAACAATCCAACAGTGTGTGGAAATTAAAAATGAAAGTACATTTCCCTCATCCCCTCACTCCCACTGCAACAGATCATCTGTATTGACAATGTATTAGATGCACACATGTCTCTATCATTCATTCATATTATCTTCCACTCTGTCCTCTCTCCCAGTCACTCCCTCTCTTCCTTTCTCCTTCCCTGCTTTCATCCATCTGTCCATCCTTCCATCCATTCCATCCAGTCATCCATCTTTCAGTGCAACTCTTTGATCGTACTATATTATTTTGCAATGTTTTTTAAACCCAACCACTTTTACAATTCCTTCTAAACAAGATAGAACACATAGATATACTGTACGTCTTTTAATTTAGTCTCAAATTTCATATTATCTCCCATGATGGATCTTATCATGTCCCTGTTGATGGATTATCTTCCATTTTTCCACTTAATGCTACATTGAATAGCTTTGTAAAAATATCTCATGCATTTGTGCTAATATTTCTGCAAAGCAGATTGCCAGAAGTGAAATTTCTAGATTACAAGTATGTGTATTTTAAATTTGAATAAGCACTACTAAACTATTCTCCTCCTGAAAAGGATGTGAACATATGGATTTCCATGTACCTTCTCTAGCACTGGGGATGGATAAGTCTTTCAATTTTTACCGACGTGATAGTGTAAATAAATATTAATAGTACTCTCATGGTTCTAGGAATGCAAATTCAGGGAAGGGAAAGGTTAGTTTAGTCAACAACAGGTCTGATTTAATTAAAAAATCTTTTTGAAACACAAGTGCTGGCTCTACACCCTATCTCTGTGTCCATGTGCATTCCACCTGCGAGAAGAGATGTGTCCTCGTGTTTCGTGTTTGGTGCTCAGTAGCACTGCAGATCCAGCTTGTTCTCTTCCTGTGTCCTTCACCTACTACCATTCTTCCTCTCTTCCTGTCCAACTTCCCCCAGGCCAACTTCTCAGTGAACTGAAGGCAGGCATGCACATCTTGTCAGGGCAACACTTTCCAGGTTACTCTTTCTTCCTATGTTCTCATCCTATAAATGGTCCATTTCTCTCCTTTTCTTTTCTTTTCTTTTTTTTTTTCTTTTTTAAGATGGAGTCTCATGCTATCACCCAGGCTGGAGTGCAATGGTGCGATCTTGCCTCCCAGGTTCAAGTGATCCTCCTGCCTCAGCCTCTTGAGTAGCTGGGACTGCAGGAATGTGCCACCATGCCCAGCTAATTTTTGTATTTTTAGTAGAAAGAGGTTTCACCATGTTGGTCAGGCTGATCTCGAACTTCTGACCTCAGGTGATCCACCTCCCTCGGACTCCCAAAGTGCTAGAATTACAGGCATGAGCCACTGTGCCTGGCCTCATGTTCTTTATGTGATTTGAGTTAGGACGGAAATCTAAATAGATTAAATCACATGAAACATGGTAGCACCTGATATTCTGACTTACCACGTCAGCTTTCTTCAAGTAGTTCACCTTTTAAAAGAAGGCCTAGCCTAAGCCAAAGGAATTAATCTCTAATAGCAGAATACCCAGGCACGTTTACTGGCACTGAAAAAACTTTTCTCTCCTTTTGTATACTGGCTTTTCTACAGCAGACAAGTTTATTTCCTCCAAAAGGACAAAAGTTGATAAATGGCCTACAAGTTGGATCTGTATTTTATTATTGAATATCTTTGTCAAAATATCTCATGTGTTTTATATTTTACTATAAGCCTTGTAGATACTAATGACTTCCATTTTCAGAGTATTTCAACTCAGGTGATCATCATGGGCATCCCTCGTTTTTCCTCTTATTCTCAGACTTTCTTATGAAGTGAGATAATAAGCATAAACACAGTTTCTCACTGTACAGTACAGGAAGCCTTTCACAACTGATGACTCAAATGTCTGAGTGATTTCAGAGTCTTCTAAAATGCTCCAGGAGGTGGGGCGGGGGCGGTGTTTGCTTTTTAAGCATCTCTCTTCTCTGTAGTGGGGTATTTCTTCCACCTAAAACAGCAGACATTAGGAGCAACATTTTGTATTCCATTTCTCCTCTTATTGCCACCATCTCTTCTTTGTATCAAGGAATGGAAACTGTTTTTTTTTTTTTTTTTTCTTGAGACAGAGTCTTACTCTGTCACCCAGACTGTAGTGCAATGGTGCAATCTTGGCTCACTGCAACCTCCGCCTCCTGGGTTCAAGTGATTCTCCTGCCTCAGCCTCTTGAGTAGCTGGGATTGCAGGCGTCTGCCACCACGCCTGGCTCATTTTTGTATTTTTAGTAGAGACAGGGTTTCAACATGTTGGTCAGGCTGGTCGCAAACTCTTGACCTCAGATGATCCATCTGCCTCAGCCTCCCAAAGTGCTGGGATTATAGGCATGAGCCACCGTGCCTGGCCGGAATGAAAACTCTTAATGTTGATTTCTCTACTCCAAGTCCAACAAGGTAGTGAACACAAAAGCTATGAAGTGCACTGTGGCTATATTATTAGTAGCACAGTACTCTTACTGGCAAGTTCCTGATCTGCAGCTACACAATGATAATTATGTACATCTACCTTTTTTAATATGTAAGAAAAAAAAGATTGAGCCACAAGATTTTCTTTTAAAGTATGGATCTTTATTTCTAGTGATACTATTAATGATAGTTAATATTCAGAGAAAACACGCTGTTGCTATGCAGGGAGCTCAGCCCTTTCCAAGCATGACCTCATTTCATCTCATAGCCACCCCATGCGGGTAGGCACTGTTAATATCCCTATTTATGCATGAGAAAACCAGGCTTGGAGAAATTTAACACTTTGTCCATGATCGAACAACGAGTGAGTATCAAAGCTAGTTCTTCAGAGGACTGAGGTCATGGTTTTTAGAATGAAAGAGTTAAAGAAACCTTGCTGTTTTTTTCTTTGAACCGGGTACCTACCCTTAACCCTGGAATCCCTCAGTGGGGCCTAGTGCCAGTTCCCGTGCCTCCTACAGTGACCAAGGGCCGGCACGAGTCAAGAAACAACTAGAATGGGGCTGGGTCTGCACCGCACAACTGTTCTCTCATATTCATGCTTCCCTCCCAGTCTCTGAAGATTCCCTCCTGCCAAAACATTTTGTGTAGAATTCCAAGGAAATCAGAGTCTATCCCTGTACTAACCAACATATAAAATTCCAATCAGAAGAGAAGTTGTTTGAATTGGTCATGATGGATGCCCTGGTGACAGCTGTCAGTTAGACGAGACCTGATGGGCACCAGGACTGAAGGCAGCACAGGAGGTAGGAGAGGATGGAATCCTGAGCAAGTAGCCACCCTGTTTACTTGCAGATGACATCCCCACTTTGCAAAGACATGATGTGGTTATTGATCTCTCACTGAACCTGTAAGAATCAAACACAACAACTCAGTTTTTTTCATTTCGTAAATGGTTTCCAAGTACAGTGAGACATTTAATTTGCAGAACACTGAGCGAAGAGGTGATTTCTGCTGGTTTAGGTAAGAGAGAAGCAGTCTAGTGTAATACTCAAGAATGAGCCAGATCTTCTGGATTTAAGGCTTATTCTACAACTTATTAGCTCTGCTATGTTGGGCCAGTGACTTGACATCTCCATGCTTCAGTCTCTTCATCTGTAAAATGGAAATACAAAGCAGGTGGGAGGTGGTGTGAGGATTGAGTAGATTAATGCATGTAAAGTGCTTGCAACATTGCCTGACATGTCACTGTTAGCTGTTAGCAGTAGTTGGGTTTTTTATAGAGGGCTGGTGACTTGTGCTTGTCTGAATGCAGGAAACCAGGCCTGTGTAGCTTTAGGTCTATTCTCACACTGAGGTTTTGTAGTTGAGTGCTGACTGTGGTGCATAAACCGAGCATTCGGATGCCTACATATCACACCACAAGGTTTTGGAGGGGCTCACTCTGCTTTAATCCCTCTTTCATCCAGTTTCTCTTTTTCTCCACATGCCTTCACAGAGGCAAGAGGAGCATGCTGAGTCTAGAATTTCTAATCAAAGCTAACCACATCCCTGGCATTGTTGGATAATATTACAAATTAGGCACGTTGTTCCTGTTTTGACTCAGAATCACAGCAGGAAGCAGCTAAATAAAACTGAAACAACTCACAAGTGCCTTTCACATCAGTGATTAGGGTAATCGCAGTTCTGTACTTGCCAAAGGGATTCATTCCCTCTTCATTTTTTCCATGGAAAGCTTGCTTTGGGCCACAAGGCCTTCCCTTTGAATGACTGCGCCATTATTGGTCAAGTAGTGCTGATAAATGGTACCTGTGGGTTGTTGTGGGATATAAGGAGATGATGCTTGGGAGCACCCAGCACAGTGGCTGGCACACAGTAGGTGCATCCTTTCTTACTCCTTCTTACCCTGATTAAGGAGAACACTCTATGCCAAGGCACATACCTCTTCTAAATGGTATAAACGGTTGCTACTGAAATTGTCTAGACCAGCAGCAGCAGGATCACCAGGAAACTTATTAGAACTGCCAACCTTGGGCCCTCCGGGGCCTATTGCATCAGCATCTGCCTGTAACAAGGCCCTCAGTGATTTCTTTCACACTGAAGTGTGAGAAGCACTGGTGTGAACTCACCAGGTAGGGATGGAACCAGAGATGGAGGTCTTATTAACTTCATGCTAGTAACTCCCTGAGCTAATGGGCCCATGAGGAATAAATTTGGTTTAAAGCCTGGTCATTTGGAAATCAGCTAAATATACTTTACTCAGTCAGCTTGTGTGATAGAACTCTCCAGTGGCATGTGGGTGTTTTTCAGCAGTGACAATAAGGTTTATTTTTTAAATATACTCCACAGACGTTGTTCTGGTGTAGATCTTAATGT
The DNA here is from genome assembly GCF_007565055.1 of Rhinopithecus roxellana. Classification (NCBI taxonomy): domain Eukaryota; kingdom Metazoa; phylum Chordata; class Mammalia; order Primates; family Cercopithecidae; genus Rhinopithecus; species Rhinopithecus roxellana. Next base: position 158,710,006 of record NC_044549.1, on the reverse strand, counting down.
GGAGAAAATCAGACATCTTTTCAGTAGGCATTTCTTTTGTTTCTATGATCATGTTCATGTTAGCTTGTAGTATTTGTATTAGTTTATCTGTGGGACTCTCCCTTAATATTTCCCAAAGCAAGAAGACATTTGTGAATGTTTTCAAGATGCATTGTACAAGATCCTGTTTTGAACTGGATCTATAGAGGAGATGTTTGGTGGCCTTGGAAAGCCCTGGAGAGTAATAGGGTGGTGCTAAGAAGAGTTGGTCTGAATCAGTTCATTCCTGGGTTGTTTGCTAAGATTATCTGCTGAAGGTGGGTACATGGAAAACAAGATGGTAAGCCAAGGAGGATGAAGGGAGGCATGCTGCTGGACCACTTCCAGCTTCCAAATGTCTGGATCTTGGCCATTCTGCTTTTCCTGCTAACTTAGAACTTAACTGCTTCTTCTAGAAAATGAGAGGCACTGGGGCCATGTAGGAAAGGACCCAAGTCCTGGACTTTCAGTAATTTGTTTGCAGGACCAGGGTCCCACCCCTTTTCCAGTTGAAATGTAGGCAAGGTGGTGGCAAGCCCATGGCCTAGGCTGTGGGAACTCATAGAACAACCATAGTGTTGATTGCTGCCTTGGATTGCAGCCTACTCCGAATATGCGCACCTGTGCTAACTACTTTCAGGTGTGTTGTCTTGTTTCATAGAATCATTACATTTCTATGATGAAGTGAAACCTGTGAATTGGCTGCTCCAGACTTTTCATTTTAATGACAAAAAAGTGGGTCTCCAGAGAGGAGCTGGGATTTTTCCAAGAGCTCATAGTTTGTTCCTCACTTTTTGTCCACAGGAGAGTCATAGAAGAACCAGATAATCTTGTCTCTTATAGAAGGAATACCCTTACCCTTCCACATTCCCATGGGGTGGTGTGTTTGCTTTTTTATCAGTCTTAACCTGTGGGAGGCCGTACACCTTACATAAGAGGCTACCTGTTCTGTTTACTGAACAGCAGCCCAGACCCACCACTCAGCATGTCCTTGGCAAGAAGCACAACCTCAGGCTGACACTATTTCCATGTCCATGAGAAACGATGTGTACAAACGATGACCAGTAAGATGCTCATCTGTTGGGAAGACAACAGAGGGCAGGGCTGAGCGCGTGGCTTCCCTGCTGAGATCACCTGTGTTCAGATCCTAGCTCAGCCTTGTATAAGCTCTTGATTCTTGGGAGAACTACTTCACCTGTTTTCCTCTCTGAAAAATGGGGGTAGAAATAAAGAATACTTTTAATAGGATTATTTTGAGAATAATGTATTTATTTATGTAGAGAACTTGGCACAGCACCTGGCACAGAGCAAGCACTTAATAAATTTTGACTGTAAATAGTTATTACTGTTCCACTAGATTCAAATTTCTTATTCTTATCTTAGCCAGATGAGTGAGGAGCTTTGTACTAACGTCATGTAGTCTCCTCCCTGAAAATTCCTCCACCTGAGTCCTATTGAGGTGCTCTCCATTATAAGGAGTCCTGTGAATCAATGTGATCTGTTTACTGTAAAGAATGCGTTCACTGCATTGTTTTGTTATCTTCATGAGGAAGCCGGGAGACATTCATTTTGGTTCTCTGTTTTAGAAAGGTGTTCTCCTCTTGAAGACTTGTTTGCCTCTGATCTTAAGGACACTTTGAAGCACACCGAGCAGGGGTCTGCAGACTTCTTTGATAAAGGGCAAGATAGTAAATATTTTCAGCTTTGCAGGGCAGAGTCTCTCTCGCAGCCACTCAACTCTCTGTGGTAGCAGCCACAGACAGTGTGTAAGCGATTGGATGTGGCTGTGTTCCAGTACAACTTCATTTACAAAAACAGGTCTCAGGCCAACCCCCGATAGAGATATTCATGGTTTTTGTGTTTCTCTCTCAAAGGCTAACTATCAGAAAAGCTTAGAGTCAAATCTGAATCCTGCTTCTAGCAAATATGTACCTACACATTTAGTGTACTAATATCACCCTTACTTACCAGTTTTTACCCTGTATTCTCACATTTCTATTCCATTCCATTTGTCATAATTTTAGCTCCTATCTTGACTTTATCTTCTTTCACTCTTTTTTGTTGTTGTTGTTGTTTTTGTTTTTGGAATGGGATAGGACTGTAAATAAATTGATTGTATCTTCCTAGCTTAGAAATCAGGACTTGAGAAACCACTTCTGACTCAAAGTTCAATCTATGTGGTTAAATAGGGAAGCAGACCATAAGATGTACGCCCAGTGGTGCACGTTGCTGACTCGCAAGCTATGTGCAGGCTTTAGCAGTTGGTGTGGTGATGTGTGTTCTCTAACCTGAGATGTTGAGAGAAGGGCAGAGAAGAGGACTTCTTGTAGCCACAAAGTTTCATTCCTTCCTCTATCATTGTTGTAGCATTTCTTTTAAGTGAAAACAGCCTTTTTGGTTTGCAAGCCTAACTCTGGCAGGAAGACAAATTATTTTTTTACAGTATCAGACACACGGTTTCCTGTGTATGTTTAACTTGCTAGCAGAACATCTCAGCCAGCTGGTTCCCTCTGGACTCATTGTGTCCTTAATGTCGTTGCTTTACGCCATCCAGCAAAGCCACTCTGTGTATTGATCACATGCCTCGAGCATTTTGTTGACTTCCGTTGCTTTCTGAGTAAGGCAAGTCTTAGAAATGCTGCCCTCTTTCTCCCAAATCTCATTTTGTGTTTGTTCAGCTCCAACACCAGGGAGCTGGCTTCTTGGGGAAATGGTTAGTTCTTGCATGTAAGAAATGAAAAGAGTAAATGGTGTTTTGGTAGCTCTGGGGGATTTTAGGCATGCTGCCCTGGAACTGCACTCACGCCTCAAAATAGCTGGCTTTCCAGCTGTGCATTTTTGTTTCAAAAGAAACAAACCAGATTTACTTTCTGGTCCAAATGCAGAAGGAAAACTAAGTGTGGAAATATGGTTGCGAAAAGTTGTTACAAGAGGAAGAAAATTATGGATTAAAGTTGCTAGTCTCATTCCTGAGAAGAGAAATCAGTTATTTGAGGTGATGACTCACAGCTGAAGTAGCCTTTGGTTGTGAACCTTGGTTAGAAAGCACACTTGGAATTCATCAATATGGCCCTGGTCTGGCCAAGGAAATAATAAAGATTTGCATGCTAGAGGACACTGTGATTCAGTTGAAGGAAGCTTAGAATGTATTTAAACTGAATTAAGGCAAAAGCAACTCACTTTTTTTTTTTTTTTCTTAAGTAGCGAAGTAAACAAAGCTGCACTAAGGCCAGATGTGATTTCTGGTTATGAATATTTGTACTCTAAAACCTCATTCTGATATGAATCAGCAGAGTGGAATCCAGTATGGACACAGGCTGTCTCAAATTCCATCCACTGGCTATGAGCGACCAAGAAAGCAATCGGACCCATACTGCTGGTGCTGTAGCAAGGTTCTGGTGGTTCCTCTGCAGCCTCAGGTCTCTCCCACTGCGGCCTCCATGTGTTCCATAAACTCCACTCCCATAAGTAGTGGCAAGAAGGGTGCACCGAGACTTTTTGCTGCTTTGCACGTGTCTCAGTGTCCCACCAGAGGGAAAAAAAGGCTCAAGGAGTTAGCTAACCACTGTGAAATTGACTTTTATTTCCACCCACATATACTCCAGAGACTATATTCACCACCATTTGGACATCTGGATGACTTGCCTTTGGAAAGTCTTTCTTTATTCTAAATCACTCCTGCATGTTACCTGTTATGGAAAATATCAATTTTGCCATTACAAGATATGCTTTAAAAAAAAAAATTAGCTTTTAGAGAAATAATTTATATTTGCTTATCTACTTTTAAAAATATACATATATATGACTTTTGTTGCCTAATTAGAGGATATAGTTGGTTCCAATGTCAAGAATAATTTATCTGAAATTTAGTCATTAAAATTATTTCCATGTCTTCCATTTTCCAGGCCCCATCCTATTCAAAATACCTTCCACCAGGCTGATGTAGTCATTCTTAGCCTTGGCTGCATACTGGAAACACCTGAGGAGCTTTAAAAAACTACTCATTAACTGGGTCTTACTCCTGCAGTTTCTGACTTAATTGGTCTGGGGCCTGGTATCAGGAATTATTTTTTAATTCTTCAAGATATTTTAATACGCAGCCAACATTGGGAACCACTGGACTCAAGACATTTTGTTCTGCCAAATCTTTTTATATTTTTTATCACGTTCCTCATGTAACCTGAAAAGGGCTGGTAACAATTAAAGAATGGCAACTACCGCAGGAAGGAGCCAAAATTCTGCCTTCGAAGGTTAGAGGGGGAGAAAAACCAACACCTGTTTTACCCCATCCACGGAGGAATAACAAGACTTTTTAAGTGGGGATATTATTTTTTTTCTACAACAATTTACAGGCAATTGCTTTAGAACAAGGTCAAGGGTCTCATTGGGAATAGGCATCTTAGCTTTTAAAACTGATTAAACTATACATTAAAGGAAAGCACATTTTAAACCTTAATGTGTCCAAAAGGTTGGATGGCAAGGTTTGGGTGCCACTGCCTTGTCAGAGACAAGGCAGGACCAGGAAGGCTGTGTGCGTGATTTTAGGAGGTAAAGAAACTCAGGTGGGAAGGAATTGCAGAAGCCTGTGGTTCACCTGGAAAGCCAGAGAGAGAGAGAGGATGTATTTTGGTGACCTAACAGGTATTGTGAATAATGAATATGCTTTCCAAAGGGATCTGGTCTCCCTGTTGGAGAGGTTCCTGAAATAACTTAAGAAATGCATCTTGCTTTCAGGTTTCCTGAGAACATGAGGGCCCCTAGACAGAATACAAGGTTATAATTCAGACAGCCAGCCAGAAAAAGAATTAAAGAATCAGGGCAGGTGTGGGGATCCTAACAAAGCCTAAGCTTTTAGTAGTCAGAAGACTTTTCTGTGTAATAACACGGAAAAGAAAATGGAAAAAAAAAAAAAAAATCTTGCTCCAAAGAACATGTATCAGGTTTGAAGCTCTCTCTGTGGAGGGACAGATGTGTCATCATTTCTTGGACAAAGCCTGGTACGTTGTAGGTACCCTCCTAATGTTTGTTGCCCTCCTTTTAAAGTCAGAGTAAGAGAGGTAGCAAGAATCTATATCCTAAGGAGGAAACATAAAGTGAAAATCACAGTGGAAAGGATGCCTAAAAGAGCAAAGGCTAAATCAGGGTTTTAATTGCCTGAAATGACCAATTTTCCAAAACTTGTCAAGTAGTTGTAAAATCAGACATATAGGTTCAAACAATCAATTGCAAAGGAGCACTTATCAAAACAGTGGCTGGGAATCTGCTCCTGTGATGAAGACCCCAGGGTGTAGAGGTAAGTTAAGGTCATTCTGAAATCTGGATGATCTTGCTGAAAGAGTCAAAACAGAAAGAAGAAACCATCAAGAGCCTTAAACTGCACTCGGTGGAAGAGGAGGGGAGGGTCCTGCTGTAATCTTTGCTACACAGATTACATTCCAAGTATTATATCTGTGTTTAGCAAAACACATGATGAAGAATCTTAAATAGCCAAGCTTGGTTTCGGAGAATAGATCACTTTAGCTGTAGAAAAAAGGTCCTGGCATTTATTGGGTGTTATATGCTGGGCAGGCTGATTTTAGGGTCTGATAAATATGTCAGACTTTAGAGTCTCATAAATATATCTCTTGAAAAGTAACCGAAGAAAACATGGCTGTTCAACCTGAAAATGAAGTGATTTAGGGGATATGAGTTTAATGTCCAGCAGGAGTTTAAGTGTTCTCATCCCATAGAAAATTGATTCATTTTGTTGCTTTTTGCTTTAGAGAACAGCAGAAAGGCCAGTAATAGAAGTACACAGAAGGTCCATTTGACTTAATGTAAAGAATAATTTTAAAAATATCCCAATATTTAGACTTTATCCCAATATATCTACAGTTAGAAATATTGTGATTTGATTAAGGAATGATAACAAAGCAGTGGTGTCCTTCTACCATAACATTTTCAGGCAGAGGTTTTACTTTTACCTCTCATGGGAATTCTAAAAGAGGTTATCATACTGGATTAGAATACATGCAAGGCTTTTCCATCTGGGAGAGAGATAAGAGGGAAATAATACAAAGGGGACTGTGCCATGGGATAGGAGAGGTGGAGAATAGCTTTGTTCTGAAATATGTGCAGTTGGAGTAAAACAACCACACTGATTGGAGAGAATACTTCTTTCATCATTTGGGGAAAAAATACTCTCAAACTATATCCAGAATGTCGAAGAGTGCTGTCAATAGCTAGAAGTTAAATGAAATCCTTCATTGCTAGTGAGCTTACTGTCCTTGCATTGTTTAATTAAAATGACTTTTTATTGTTTGCTTAAATTGGTGTGCTTTTTACTAGGATGATGGATGGGGAAGCATATCTCATTCTACATTCCTCCACCAGTTAATTGACTAGAAAATTATCATGCACTATTTTCTTATTGGCTAGTGCTGAATAAAACCGTAAGAGTTTTGCTAAACTCTTTAGCAAAAATAAAATTTACCTCTGAAACTTGAATGTGTAAATGAATCACTGCGAGAACTTTTAAATGCAGATTCTGATTCAGTTAGTTGAGGACAGCGCTAAGACTCTGCATTTCCCTTAAGTTCCCAGGGGATGCTGATGGCTGCTGGTCTGGGGACACACTTAGAATAATGAGATGACAAGTTATTCTGTATGTAACATGCCAACAAAATTTTTAAAGGTGCAGAAAATGATGGCAAGATCTTTGAACTCTGCAGTGTGAAGTATATATGTGAGTGCTTAGCTTTCGCTTTCTTTCTGTGTGTGTGTGTGTGTGTGTGTGTACACTCAGACACAGATACCTTCACATATATACATCTGAATATATATACATTCCAGTCCGTATTCAGATCTCTTCAAGGTTATGGGTCTGTTGTTTCAATTCAGCATCCAGTCAAGGACAACACATTAGAATTGATTGTTTTGCCTCTACAGCGTGTTTTTGGTTTTCATGACATTGACTTTGATTTGACTAGGTCTAGACCATTTCATTTACTTTATAAAGGCACTTTCTAGATTTGTCTGATGATTTGATTAATTCACATTAAACATTTCTGTAAAGAGTCTACTGGTGTTTTTATTGTAGGAAGTTTTTTTTAAAACAGTAATTCTGCAAAAAAACAAGGTTTTGCATTTATATTCAGTCATATTAGTAGCAAGAAGACTGCAGATACATACTTGGATGATAAAACCAGTCAGAAAACTCAAGAAAATGATAACTATAAAAGTCAGGAATAGTGATTACTTTTTAGAGGAAGGGAGGGATCTCTGATTGAGTTGGGGAACATGAACTGACTTTTGGGATGGTCAGCAAAGTTATATTTTCTGACCTGACCAGTGGTTACAAGAGTGTTGACCTTATATGGCCGGGTGCGGTGGCTCAAGCCTGTAATCCCAGCACTTTGGGAGGCCGAGACGGGTGGATCACGAGGTCAGGAGATCGAGACCATCCTGGCTAACACAGGTGAAACCCCGTCTCTACTAAAAAAATACAAAAAACTAGCCGGGCGAGGTGGCGGGCGCCTGTAGTCCCAGCTACTCGGGAGGCTGAGGCAGGAGAATGGCGTAAACCCGGGAGGCGGAGCTTGCAGTGAGCTGAGATCCGGCCACTGCACTCCAGCCTGGGCGACAGAGCAAGATTCTGTCTCAAAAAAAAAAAAAAAAAAAAAAAGAGTGTTGACCTTATAATAATTCACTAAGCCAGACAGTTGTTTTATGTACTTTTCTCTATCTGTGTTTTATTTTGGAATGAATTCTTTTTCATAAGAGAGAAATCAGAGTAATTTCTCTGATTCTGAAGGCCATATCATGCTCTTGGGCTAAGTATATTATTTTAAATTACCCTTAGGAGAAAGGAAAGAGACAGAGAAGGCTAACTTTTTTTTTTTTTTTTTTTTTTTTGGAGTCAGGGTCTCGTTCTGTTGCCCAGGCTAAAATGCAGTGGCGCCATTATAGCTCACTCTATAGTCTTGAACTTCCGAGCTCAAGTGATCCTCTTGCCTCAGCCTTTTAAGTAGCTCAGATTACATGCCCACACCACCACATCCAGCTAATTTTTTTGTTTTTATACAGACAGGGTCTCACTATATTGCCCAGACTGGTGTCAAACTCCCTGGGCTCAAGTGATCTTCCCACCTCAGCCTCGCAAAGTGCTGGGATTACAGGTGTGAGCCACCATGTCTGCCCCCATTTTTGTTTTTTTAATCATCTGAGTGGTTTCAAAGCTTTTGTTCTTTCCATACCACCAAGCTGTCTCCTTAACAATGAACTCTGAGATCCATTTAATAATTCTGAAAATTTCCAGTCACTTCTGTCACACATAGAGGCCAGACTTAGTTGCAAATAAGGAGCCATTTGCAAATATCAGAGTCTTGTTACATAAATATTTTTTTAAAGACAAATGTCAAATTCTTTTTTTTATCTGTCTTCCAAAGATAAGTGTTAATATACCATAAAAAAGTACGAACTGACAGAAAACCTCAAGGGGAAATCCTGTGGTATACTTTCCTTCGGAGTGATTGAAAAGTAAACAATTTGTCTTATAACTTTAGTATGCATGTGCGCACGCACGCACATGCGCGTGCACGCACACACACGTTGCTCTTAGCCTCTTTTAAATCCTTTGTTATGCCAACACTAGTTCCTAAAAGGAACTTAAAACTGAACCTCCCTAATTCACTATTTTAAATAAAAGTCACTTGGTTAAAAAAAAAAAAATTAAATTAAGGCCAACTTGGTAAATAAAATCCTCTGTGGATCAGTTAATGTGTCTTGATAAAAAGCAAATCAACATAGCTGAACTTGGGAGATAGGGTCCTACTTTAATATTTGAAGTAGTTTGGCAATTCCTCCACTCCATAAAGGAGTTTAGGGCAAAAATTTAGTGGGATACGTGGATGATAGTTTTTCACACACCTTGGTGTATTAGTACACTACTGAGCCTCAGATGCCAAGAGAGATTTTTGTGAAGTTGGCAGTGAAGCTCTAACCACAAGAATGTTCACATGCCAGCATGTTCACCTAAAGCAAGAGTATATATACAACTGGCTGAGATCCAAAAAAGGAAACTATGCTCAAGAGAGATAGCTGAGGGGAAGGAAGAACTTCCTGTCTCAAGTCATGTTAATTATAACATTAAAAGGACAGCATTCATTTATTGAGTACTTACTAGGAACAGCTTTTACTTAGCAAGAATACTTATTTACTAAGTAGACAAAAATGTTGTAGAACCAACCAAGGCTCAGTATCCTCCTCTGTAAAACGGGGGTAAGAGAATCTAACTCATATATTGGGTTGTTGGAGAAATAAAGTAGATCATGTTTACAAAATAAGTTGCCCAGTGCCTAACCCAACAAAGCACATCATATATGAGTTATCTTTATTATTGTTACAAGATTTCGAAGGAGGGCTTCTCATTCTCCACTGCGGAGCTGCCTTCCCCCTCCACAGAAGCTCTGGCAGCACCTACAGTTGTCCATGTGCAGCACAACAAATCAAGCCGGGCAGATCTACCATTGGCACTAGTTACCAACTTCCTAGAGAGGCCCATCAGTCCCAAAATCCCCGCTCTAGGAGTCCTGGAGAAGAGACTAAAACCCAAATGCCTTCACTCTGCCAAGGGAGCTTCCCTTTTTTATGTGTATGTGCTATGGACTTCTTGAAGTAAGGAAGCCTGTGGACCGACCCCTTCTCACTATGATAGTTTTTAAATGCATAAAATAGAACACGAAGTATGTCAGAGAAAACGAATTACACTGACATACAATGATCAAGTATTTTAAAAATGAATTTGTGTTACAGTAATATGTGTTTCTGTAGTAATGCTTTAAATAACAATAGCAGCAGATCTAAACAACTGAAATGTCTAAATGATGAGTGTAAGCCACATGCTGAGATGTCTGCAACAACAAAGTCATAGGTACAGCTAATACTAGGAAATATTAATTTTTCATTAAAGGTTAGAGAAAACAAAAAAGATGCAATTTTTGCCCATTCAGATTCACAGACCCACTGAACCCTATTTACCGAGCCCAGGCTAAAAATGTTTACTATTATGGCCTCATTTTGTATGGGCCTTGGAGAAATTCCACCCTTATTTTTCATGCCCTTCAGAGCTAGATCTAGTTCGATGCTATTTCTATTCACGGAATGTTCTAATAGTGCAACAATTATGTTTTGAGCTCTGCTAAGGTCTAGGCCATGAGAATAGGCTCTGAGAAAAGAAAAAGATTTTGGGGTTCTCCTTCACATAAAACTTTTTATTTCCTGGCAGGAAAAGGATGCATATTTACAGAGACACTGCTAAACTGTGCTTCTTAGTTCAGAGCAAAGGAAATAGTCCCCATACCCAAAATATACTCCTTTAGACACATTATACAAGAATTGCCAGTGTCACTCGGTGGATGGCTGTAAAATCACTTAGTCCAGGCTACACTAAAGAAAAACACTTCATCAAATTGGGACCCCCGACCCCCGCCCGCATACACACAGGGTCTTGCTCTGTTACCCAGGCTGGAATGCAGTGGCAGGATCATAGTGTGCTGCAGCCTTGAACTCCTGCCTCAAGTAAAGTAATCCTCCTGCCTCAACCGCCCTAGTAGCTGGGACTACAGGAAACACCACAGTGCCTGGCTAATTTTTTCTTTTTTTTTTTTCCAGTTTGTGTAGAGACAGTCTCACTATGTTGCCCAGGCTGGTCTCGAACTCCTGGGCTCAAGTGATCCTCCCGCCAAAGTGCTAGGATTTCAGGCGTGAGCCACCACACCCAGCCTAAAGTCATTGTCATTCTTAGTTGGCTCTCACCAATATGAAGTTAAGAGATCAGGCATGGGATTGAGATCAGAAGTCTCTCCAGTCAGGCAGTGCTCATTTTAAATACCAGCTTTGCTGTTGCCTAAATTTATCATCTTGGAAAATTACTTCATATCCCCCTAGAGGAGCCTGTTCTATAATCGATAAACCCCGATCCACCCCACCATCTCTCGCTCAGCCTATATACTGCCATCTTCAGCAAACCTCAACAAGAGATATAAAGTAAGCACAAACTGTCTGACCTTTAGCTTCCCTATCTGTCAAATGGGGTTTATAATAATAGCAGTTTCTATCTCATAGGGTTTTTCTGTCAATTAAATTTAAATATTTTATAAAATCCTTAGCACACAGCCAGAAACTTAGTAAGTGTTCTGTTCATGAGTTTCTCTGTAACTGGAGGCTGATGAAAAGAAACATTTCCTGTTGATCTCCGAGTAAAGGAGATGCTGGCTTGTACCTACACCTAGAGTTGTTGGGTTTTCTAGTAGCAACCCAAGGGTTAATACTGCCAGAGGGTGTGGGTGGCTTCTGTTTAGATAAAGCCACATCCCAAAGCTTCCTTCCAGCCTTGGTTGCTATTGTTAGAGGTTTTCACCACCTCTTTGAAGTTTCAAGATTGACAGATGTTATTCAAGAATTCCTCCTCCCGCCAAAAGTTTTTTAAGTGTAAGTTTTCTAAAGAAATAACAGGAAATTTTAAGAGAAAGTAAAACTTTGGTTTCTGACATTGAACTGGGGATTTCTAGAATCTTCCTCAGTCAGTGCTGCACATAAACTTAAGGGGATTTCTGTTTTTGTGTTTCCTTTAGGCTAGAAAGGAATTGAAATGAGCAAAGAAGACTGTTTTTATAGATAGTTAGGAATTATAAAATTAGCCATGATGAATCAACATTTCATTTGGACGTTTTAGTGAATTAAGGACACAGCTAAGTAATTATGCAGTTAATATTTTTAAATTTTTTCAAATTTCATTTTCTCATATGTGAAAAAAAATTGACTACATATTCACATTTGGCCAAAGTGAAGTCTCCAGATTCTGCCCATGAGGTTATTAAAGTAACACCTCTAGAACAGGGGGTCAGCAAAGCTTTTCTGCGAAGGACCAGACAGGAAATATTTTAGGCTTTCTGGGCCAGATAAGATCTCTGTTGCACGAACCTCTTAGTTTTATTGTTTTTTAAACAACTGTTTAAAAATGCGGGGAAAATCATTCTTAGGTCATAGGACTATACAAAAGCAGGCCATGGGCTCTTGAGCCATAGTTTGTCAAACCTAGCTATAAAATATTAGAAATTTGAGAAATATCATTGCACATAAGTTATCATTCAGTTTCTAAAACACGTTTGTTGAATACCATAAATTGCCCCATTCTGCCCCGGGTGCTGGGTACAGCATGGTGACCAAATAGATCTGGCCACTACCCTGCTTTGTCAGGAGAGAAGCAATCAGATAATCAAGTGGATTTATGATTATAAGACATTCCATGTAGTTACAGACACAGAGAATGGAGACAAATGGGTACTTCAAGCAAACACATTCATTGGATACCACAGATAATAGAGGTAGTTTCAGGGAGGGAACATTGTGGAAGTGGTAAGTCAAAGTGGAAATGCCGACTGCTGGATCGGCTGTTGTGTTTGAACATTAGTTCATCTGCCCCCTTAATTTTGTTCTCCAGGTTTATACTTTGCTGGACAACAGGGACAGTCCATACATCTCCACAAGAGCATCCTTTTTTCTTTTGCTTTTGAATCGTTCTGAAATTGCTTTGTCCCACCCCATTTCTGCCCTACTCTTGCCTGTTCTTTGTTCCAATCCAAGCCTCCCAGTGTAAGAATTTATGTTTTTAAGGGTCGGTCACCAAATTTTCTCTTTCCCTATATTTTTTAAATGTATTCATGTATCTTTCCAAAAAATGTTAATTTTTTTCTCTTGGTTTCTGGAATTCTGATATTTTGAGGTTACTTCTCTGGTTACTAGACCCAAGATTTTCATGTAGAATATACAGTCAGTGGAAGTTGGCATTTCTACTTAGACTTACCTTAAGAACAAGTAATCATATTAAACCTTAAAAATTGATATATACTAACTTCATTTCTCACTGTGTTTTGTTAAATGAAAGTACCAGATTCTGGGCCAGGTGCAGTGGCTCACGCCTGTAATCCCAGCACTTTGGGAGGCCAAGGTGGGCGGATCATGAGGTCAGGAGTTCGAGACCAGCCTGGCCAACATGGTGAAACCCCGTCTCTACTAAAAATACAAAAAAAAAAAAAAAAAATAGCTGGGCGTAGTGGTGCATGCCTGTAATCCCAGCTACTTGGGAGGCTGAGGCAGGAGGTGAGATTGCAGTGAGCAGAGATCACGCCACTGCACTCCAGCCTGGGTGACAGAGCAAAACTCCATCTTGAGAAAAAAAAAAAAAAAAAAAAAAAACCATGAAAGTATCAGATGCTGTATATAACCTGGGGTTCATCATCGTGAGCCAGGAAAATTTAGGACATGAACACACACGAGTTTAGGAGAGGAGTTTAATAAGCAGAAGAGAAGAGAAGGAGAAACAACTCTCTATATATAGAGAAAGGAGTCTCCAAGCAGAAACCACGGGCTGGCGGTGAATGTGCTGGATTTTATAGTCCGGTTTGAGGAGGCGGTGTCTGATTTACATAGGGCTCACAGATTGGTTCAATCAGGTATGACGTTTACATGGTGCATGGGGAAGACTGGTCACCCCACCCTAATCTTATGCAAATAGACTTTCCAGTTGATCAGCACCATCTTGTCTGCTCTTTACTGTACACATGGCTGACAGAGAAGGGAAGATGGAGCTACTGTCTTGAACATGTCCTTAGTTCCTGCCGGCATTCACCCGTGCAAGCTCCCAGCTTGCCTGTCTGTGTCTGAAGCTCGACTTTACAGGCTGCTGTTTGTTAGAAAATGATTTGGGGCTGCTTTTCATTAAAAAGAAAAGCCTTACCTTGGACTCCCATACCCTTACTATCTGCCCAAGTAATTTCTTCTTAACTCTTTTATCAATATCATTTAGGTGTAATGGGTTCCCCTTGAGAGAATTTGATTATATCCTCATTCCACCTGGACTATATTCTCATCACTTTTTTTTTTTTTCTCTTCAAACACCTACTGTAGGTGAAAACTGACAATTGAATAATCAAAAGATTCTTCTCTGACATGGAGTTTGTTTCCCTACCACCTACCTGTTTTTCCCTTTCTATTCCCCAGGTGCAGGGTGGTCAGTATGGGAGAATTATTCTTCCTTAGATAGATCATATATTCTTTCTCCTAAACATAGCACTCTTTCCACTCATCACTGACTTTTCCCATTCTTCAGAGACCAACTTAAAGGCAAAATTTTGCTACTGTGCCTTCCATGTTTCTCTAAACTTTTCCGCATTCCACTAATATATAGATTGCATTGTACGTTTAGCCCCTATCCCAGATGCCATTTATTCCTTATTTGTATATATGCCCTAAGTCCTCACTTTGGGACCCTCACGCAGACCTCACTTTGGGTCTGTGGTCAGCTGTGTTGTACAGCAGGGTATCTTGACTTCATGTCTCGCACTACATGGATGTATTCATTCCTGTGTCTCCCTCTAAAGAGATTTACTTTGTTGAAATCCTGTTGTCTCTCCGGGTTGTCATCTTGCATAGCATTCGACATAATCCACATCTGATCCATGAGAATCACAGACTTGTTGGACTCACCAATGCTTCTCCTAACAAGGTTTTGGAGTGCAGGCCCTGTTCATACAACTGTCTCCTCAGTAGACTGACAGGACCCCTGGCCACCTATGTCTCTTAGTTTTAGGTTTTTCCAAGAATGGGTGTGGCCACAGCCGTATGTCCCACAGATTCACACAGGTCAAGCTGTTAAAATAGTCTCCTTGAGACCCTCTCAGGACTGAGGAGACAACAGTGAGGGCAGTGCCATGCTCATCATAGACACTCAGTAGTGATATATTTAATGAATGATTCCAGGATCTGAGCATGCAGCCTGCTGATTAATGGTACTTTGGAGGGCAGATAGATGACACATAATGCAGTAGAATTCTGGCATGTTTGCCCAATGAAAACAGCCCAGCACAAGCTCCCATTGAACTACAGCTGCCTTTTGCTGTCTCCTGTCCACTGTCTGTTTCTTTTCATGTCCTTCTTCCAAAGAGGAAAACTATTTCACCAGAGCCAACAAGGCCAGCATATGAACCAAAGTTTGATGCACAAGATATTATAGTTAGATATCTGGTGCTGAGGACTCTCCTCATCCACCCACAGGGGCCTGCTTCAGAATTCCAAGTCATAAAACTGCAGCATTTCCATTTTTAAGTTATCTTACCTTTGTGGCAATGTTTCCATTGTTGCTATTAAATATTTCAGTTCCATGAAACTACAATTTACATGCACACTGAAAAGAGAAATGTTGGGTGGTGTAAGATAACTGTCCAAAGAGATCCTTTCCACGGACTCCTCTCCCTGTCACCCGTAGGCCTAGGGTAGCCTGAATGCTGATCAGAGCAGAGCAAGTTGGAGCTTGAAAAAGAGCAAAGATTTTGGTGGAAACTGTGGCATGCTCTGTGTTTTTACCAGATATCATACATGCAAGTTTTTTGAAGGCAGAAGCTGTGTCATTTTTTTCCATGTTCCCAATGTCCTGAGCTTCGATAACACTCAATAAATGCTTTGTCTTTTTATTTGGCAGTATTGAGGATCTGCTGTATGCTAAGTGCAATTTACTGTAGTGAAGAAGATGTGGTCCACTGCCAGCATGGAGTTCCCTGTCTGTGGGGGATGGAGAAAGTAGGGAAAGACAGATGTGAAATCAAGAGGTGGAGTCATAGGTCATTTAATTTAAGTTGCACTGAATTGTTACCTAGGAAAGGTATAAAGTGCTATGAAAATGTATAAAATAAGACAATTTTCCAAGTTTTTCTAGGTCTCTCTTAAAGAGTGACATTTAAGCTGAAGTTTGAAGGAAGAGGAGGAGATGTCAAATAGATGGCCAGAGGCAGGGAAGACTGAACGAGTGTGCACTGGCATCCCTGAAATAACAATTAACAATGTAGTATCTACAAAAACTATACAGATGCTAAAATCTATAGATGCTCAGGCATGAACCCACTTCCTGACAGTACATACCTACCACATCCAACTCCTTCTCTCCTTGTTTTGTTTCCCCATCAGAATACAACACCAGCAATCCTGACTTGTTGCTAGTCATATTTCAAGTGACAGGCATCAGCCTCCTGCCACCACTGGGAGTTGCCATATCTGTCATCATCATCTTCTACTGCTACCGTGTTAATCGGCAGCAGAAGCTGAGTTCATCCTGGGAAGCTGGCAAGGCACGGAAGCTCATGGACTTCAGCGAGCACTGTGCCATCATCCTGGAAGACGACCGCTCTGACATCAGCTCCACATGCGCCAACAACATCAACCACAACACAGAGCTGCTGCCCATTGAACTGGACACCCTGGTGGGAAAAGGTCGCTTTGCTGAGGTCTATAAGGCCAAGCTGAAGCAGAACACTTCAGAGCAGTTTGAGACAGTGGCAGTCAAGATCTTTCCCTATGAGGAGTATGCCTCTTGGAAGACGGAGAAGGACATCTTCTCAGACATCAACCTGAAGCATGAGAACATACTCCAGTTCCTGACAGCTGAGGAGCGGAAGACGGAGTTGGGGAAACAGTACTGGCTGATCACTGCCTTCCATGCCAAGGGCAACCTACAGGAGTACCTGATGCGGCATGTCATCAGCTGGGAGGACCTGCGCAAGCTGGGCAGCTCCCTCGCCCGGGGCATTGCTCACCTCCACAGTGATCACACTCCGTGCGGGAGGCCCAAGATGCCCATCGTGCACAGGGACCTCAAGAGCTCCAATATCCTCGTGAAGAACGACCTGACCTGCTGCCTCTGTGACTTTGGGCTATCCCTGCGTCTGGACCCTACCCTGTCCGTGGATGACCTGGCTAACAGCGGCCAGGTAAGTTAGAGAGGGTGCTAGATCCCCTTTACCTTGAGCCTGGCCTCACCCAACCTCTTGATCCATATCTCCTGGCTCTTATCTCAAACAGCCCTATACTCTGGACACTGGTCTAGGGAATCTAGCCAAAGTACCGAGTCTACCTTGAGCATGCTCTGCTCTCTCCTGCCTGAGCATTTTTGCTAATGGACAGCATTTCTCCTCCTGTCTTCAAATCCCTCCCAATTCAACACATTTTTTCCTCCTGGATCAATTCTCATTTCTCTTCCAGCAAATGTTTTTTCTTTTTTTCAAGCACTGTTAGTACTTTACCTCTATTTTTTTTCCCTCTCTTATGGTTGTACTCAGTCCTTTCTACTCTATATTAGCTGTAGTTGTGTTGGTTTCTTTGTATTATTCTTTGTATTAATAGGATCGTGGAAGGCCTATTAATAGCGTCATGGATCTCCCTGAAGTCCAAATCTACATCCACATGGTCACCCAAGATACCTAGCACAATGCCTTGAACATTGAAAGTAAAATAAGTACTTGTCAACTGAGTGAGCGCTTCTGCTCTTGAAGCCCTCTCACAGATTAAAATGGAAATGTTTTTGGCTAAGAAACTATTGGAAGGTGATTAGAAATCACCACAACATCTCTTATAAATGACAAGCCCAGTGTTTTCACACAGTGGAGTCTGTGGAGAGCAGCACTGTCTTTAGCCAGGTGGCAGGACACACTTTGAAGCATTCGGTTACTGCTCAGTCAGCCCTGTGTCCATGGCAGCACACACAGTGTTGAGGTAAACATCGAAACATGGGCAGCCTAATGTGCCAGAGTAATGAGCCATGCAATGACCTCTTGAGAAGAAAAATTGTTTCTAATGCATGCCAATGAGAAACATTCCTTGGAATGATAATATCAACTCACTCAGCTTCCCTACATCCTTGGGAAGGTAGGACTTTACTGTTATTTAGTCTATACATACTACAATACTAAATATTTAAGTGATCCATTCCCTGGAATATTTTTTTCCTTTTTCAAATGGATCCCACGTTTGTATATTATCAGTCATAGAGATTGGCACAGGCCTAAAAGTCAAAATAAAACTACATGGCCCACACGTCAAAATTATAAAGTGATCCAGATTTGGTCTTTTACTGTGAAAATGCTTTTATACAATTTAATTCAGTAGAGATGATATGCAGTTGTACTATATCCTTTGCACACTGCAATGTGCCATGGGATAAATAAAGATTAAGACTCAGTCCTGAAGTGATCAAAACTGATAGCAATTATTATTTTTACCATAAGTCTTGGAGCTTCAGGAATAAAAAAATACTTAATTTTGAAAAGCAAAAATAAACATTTAAAATATCACAAATATTGTCTCTCAGGTTATCTGTAAGGATGTTGCTGAAAAATGTGATGACACAAGTCATGGGGTTAAATAAGGCAGTTCTGGGGTTTGGCACTTCCCTATTTTGGCATGCTTTGTTTATAGTCTTCAGAGGGTTTTCAGGGAGAGAACATCTATTTTAAAAAATAACCATCTATCTGTACCTTTCTGTGCATTTCTCATTCTTTAAAACAGCACCGTGATTTTTTAAAAAAATCATTTGCACATGTCAGGGGCCACTATCAGCTATATTGTGAAAATAAAAATGCAGCTGGAATTAAATGATGGGCCTCACTGTCTTTGCTATAGGTGGGAACTGCAAGATACATGGCTCCAGAAGTCCTAGAATCCAGGATGAATTTGGAGAATGTAGAGTCCTTCAAGCAGACCGATGTCTACTCCATGGCTCTGGTGCTCTGGGAAATGACATCGCGCTGTAATGCAGTGGGAGGTACGTATGGACCAGCATCATTGTGTAGTGGTAAACTTGTCTTCAAAATAAGATCATGGGTTGCTTCGATCATTATTCCAGGGGTTACAAAGCAGTTATTAGAGCTAGTTGAGATCTGATATTATACAACCATCCCAGAACTATTTGGGGTTGTGCTAAACAGCCTAGGTTTTTAAACCGAAAGCCACATTTAGAGCATAAAGCTTTGTATCTCCTTTTATAAAGCTTTGTATAATTACTCTTCTCTTGACACATCTCTTCACAATTATTTAAATATCTGGCAAGAAGTGAATACTAGTAAAATGTGTAAGAATTACCTCTAATGATCATAGGATAATATTCAGATAAGCATCTGATTTCTTTTACTTTGTGTTTTAAGGTTTTTCAGAATTATGTCTGGGAAAAGGATTTGATTCAAAATTTACTTTTATGGACATGACATTCTTTTATTGGGCAAAAAAAGAAAATCATTGTTTGAGATATTTGTTTAGTTTTGAAAAGTCTAGTGAAGAGGTTATTGAGGAAGGCTGTCCTTTCACTGCTTAAGCCTGCAAGACTGATTGGGAGTTCCTACTTTTCTCCTGAAAAGCCCAAGGTGTCCAGCTGGCTTGCTCTTTTTTCCCCAAGTTCAGCCACCTACTGTTTTTTTTTTTTCTTTTAGGATCATTTTTCCCTGAATACACTGTCATAGCTTCCCAGATGCCCTCTGCTATGTCTTCTTTGCAGGTTGTATGCTGAGTCCTTGTCACTGTTAGAGGATGTTACTACTATTGACCGTGAACCTGTAGATAGGATGAGCAACAAACATCTGGGGTGCCAGGGTGAGGCTATTGTTCTAGGTGAGGCTATTGTTCCAGTATTGTCCCCTATTATCCAGGAGGCAAGAACAGTTGAGGTCTACATTACTATACCCTTTCCTGACTTTTCTCAGTACCGTGGAGGGCAGATGAATGACACATAAAGCAACAGAATTCTGGCATGCTTGTCCAATGAAAGCAGCCCAGCGCAAGCTTTCATTGAACTGGAACTGCCTTTTGCTGTCTCCTGTCCACTGTGTGTTTCTATTCATGTCCTTCTTTATTTCTCAGGTTGGAAAGGGTCTTAGGTCTCACCTGAGAAATCTGTGCACCCAAGTTCATCCTTGTTGGCTGCCAAATGAAGCCAAACTAACTCCATTCCTTTTTTTTTTTTTTTTTTTTAAAGACAGAGTCTCATTCTGTCACCCAGGCTGGAATGCAGTGGCTCAATCTTGGCTCACTGCAACCTCCGCCTCCTGGGTTCAAGTGATTCTCCTGGCTCAGACTCCTGAGTAGCTGAGATTATAGACACACACCACCACGCCCAGCTAATTTTTGTATTTTTAGTAGAGATAGGGTTTCACAACATTGATCAGGCTGGTATCGAACTTTTGACCTCATGATCTGCCTGCCTTGACCTCCCAAAGTGCTGAGATTACAGGCGTGAGCCATCGTGCCCGGCCTCTATTCCATTTTTAACTTTTTGTTTTGTAATAATTTTAGACTTACAAAATAGTTGCAAAACTACTGGAGTTTCTATATAGTCTTCACTCAACTTTGCCTGTTGTTAATATCTAACCTAAACCATAGTATGGCTGTCAAAAACAGCAAATTAACCTGGGTTCAGTGTTCTTAATTAATCCATATACCTATGTGTACTTCCAAGTCCCCAGTAATGTTCTTTTCTGAAACAGGATCCGGTCTAGGATCCCGCATTGATCTAATGTGCACGCCTCCTTAGTCTCCTTGACCTTTTGACAGTTCCTCAGTCTATTTTTGTCTTTTATGACCTTGACACTTGTGAAAAGTTTAAAACAGTTATTTAGACTGTCTATCCCTTTGGGTTTCACTGATGTTTTCTTATGATTAGTTGAGATTACATATTTTGGGCAAAATTACCACAGAAATGGTAGTGTGCCTGTCTTCAGTGCATCATATCAGGGGGAGTAAGATGTCCATGTGTCTGATGACTAATGTTAAATTTGGTCCCTTGGTTAAAGTGGGACCTGCTGGTTTCTCCTCTGTAAAAAGTACTATTTGTCCATTTGTAAGTAATACATCCCTTTGACCTGTTTCTAAAGATACTAAATACCTGTTTAGCAAACTTAAGCAAAATTTAGCAAAATTTAAAATTTTAGCAAAATTTAGCAAATGCTAAATACTTATTTAGAACTTTCTTATTCATAATTTACCAACTAATTTGACGATCTATGACTAATTCGTGCCTATAATAATTATTACTATAATGCTTGCTTAAGGAAGATTTTCTGTTTTCCTTGTTTCTTCTACATTTATTAATATGCATTCTACTTTAAGAAAGATCTGTCGCTTCTGTCACCATCCCCTGTTCTTTGTTTACTAATTATGTATTTATATCAGCAGGGGATTTTGGACATTTGTTTTATTATATGGATATCCAGTATTGTCATTATTTATTTTGTTGCTCAGGTTGCCACAGCTTGGGTCACTGGTCCAAACTACCCAGCATTTTTCAGTTGGCACCACTGCTGGCTCTGATTCTTCAGAATATGCAGAGCCAATTCTCCAGCGTGGGTCTAGGTCACCCCCTCCCATCTTGCAACACTGCTGAACCTCATGTGTTTTCCTGAGACCCCCGGCATGGGGATGACACTTCCTATCTAGCTGACATAGTTATTTTCTAGTTTCTTGACCGAGGTTTCTTCCCCCAAAACACTTCCAAAAGTTAACTTTGTTTTTCCTTGCACAGTGAAATTTGTTTAACCAAGTTTCCGCCACTGAGAATAATTTTCTGCTTGAAAGCTTTGACGGTTCCAAAATGAATCTTTAGCCGGGTATGAGTTGTGTCAGAGACAATGCTGTTGTCACTGTCAGAATAAATTTACTCCATTTCAGTAGCGTTCCCTATCCTTTCAACCCTGTTATTCTATAAACATGAGCGGGAGATTGTGTCTCTGTCTTCCCCTCTGTCAGTGCAGCCAGCTTATTAAGGCCCTAGGTGAGCTCCCAGCTTTCATTGTTATCACTGACTAAAACCCTTGCCTGTTGATATTTGCTGAGTGTGGAAAAATTTAAGCTAATGAGGAAGAAGTTCACCAACTTTTACGAGGTCTAAAAACAGTTACAGTATAAACAAGTTTTCCCAAGGAAGGAACAGGATCTGGTTTATTCAGCTAGTCTCAAAAAACCTTTTATAACCTTAGGATAAGAACAGACAGCCCTGGGGAACCGGAAAGAGGCCATCCCAGTTCTCATTTCCTTTGATCTTAAGCCCACAGTCCTGTTTCTCCCATCTTCGCTCAGGCTGCAGACACCAGGGTTATTTATCCATCCTCACGTTCGTCCTGACACAAAGCCCTTCGCGTGATTAAGTATGTGAACTCATGTAGTAAGCTCCTTCTCCAACCTTGACTTCTTCTTTTAAAAGCATTAGTGGTTTTTGTTTGTTTCTTTCTTTCTTTTTGGCATGTCTCAAAAACATTAAAGACAGATTTTCAGTCTAGTCTTAGTTTCAGAGGCTTTTCTTTTACATTCAAAAAGCCCTCTGGAAAGTACACGAAGCCTGAAGACAGTGGATTCCCTCCAACTGCATGCATCTTGATGTTGTCCCAGCTGTAGCTTTTGTAGAAACATAGATGAAAGGACAGGTTTTGACCTCAAGAGGCTTATAGTCTACAGGAAATAGTTGTTTGTTTCTTCTCCCTTCTTTTTCAAAAACTTACACATGCAGATAAGTTTCTTACCTTACAAATTAAATAAATAATGACTCCCCCTGTTTGATGTTAGACTTTAATTTTAAGATATAAGGAAGAGGGAAGGATGTGAAAGGCCTTTCCTTAAGCTTGAAATTCTGCAGTTTGCAGTACAACATATGTAATTACCACTTTTTAAAAAATCAGCAGTCTTATTTCAAAAAAGGAAATGTGGAATATGCTTACCTTTGTATGATGAATCATAGATCGACAGTAAAGGGAACCAGATCTCCAGGGTCATCTTCTCTGTAGGCTCTGAGTCTGTGTGCTTGTGGGATCATGGATCGAGGCCACTTCTGTGACATGAAAGGCTTATGATCTGGCCCATCGAGCCAGCTACCAAGCACCTACAGAGAAGCCTACTCAAGATGGTATGATCCACCTCAACTGTGGGCAGAAGGATGGTGGGATCCAAGTCTCCAGTGAAAACAGCTAATCTACATGACAAGTGTAGTGGATCTACCTGCTGAAGGAGGGTAAATGAGCCTCCTTGGATTTCTTAGGATGACTGCCATTGGTAATATGGATATAGCACCTCATCCTATACTGAGAGAGTCCCCAGTTGTATTGATACTTTTTTAAGCTATGGAACATTAACCTCTCCGTTACCAATTGTTAATGAGCTGTTGCAGAATTGACTATTTGTTTTACTTTCTTGGATGTTGACATTACACTCTTCACTACTTGAAGAAAAATGTTCTAAGTAGCAGAAGATCTAACTGAATGAAGTAGGATACAAGGATTAGGGACAGAAGATTTCACAGAAAACTGTGAAGTCCCATGTCTCCTGCCTTTAAGTGACTCATAAACACGGATATTAAGGCTCCAAGCTCACCTCCACGCCACATTCTCATTCTGTGTTCATCAGTTCATCGTGATGAAAGTCTTTTAGGTCTCACCTCCAGGCTTTCTCTCATGCTATTTACTGGCACTGGAACACTTAACTAGACGGTTTTTAACAGGCAAGTGCAATTCAGTTGTGATAAATGCTTAGGAAGGGAAAGCAGTGAGCTCAAGGGACTGAATGCCCAGGTTGGCTACAGGGAGTGCAGTGTTAGGGTCAGGGAATGGGAGTTAGGTCAGCTCTTGAAGGAAGAGGAAGACTCTGGAATGTCCTTCTGGGTTACTTCTTTATCAGCCAATCTCTCCTCACTGCAAGGGAGCACAGGGAAAACAGAAAGAGCAGCACTACACTGGAGAAGCCTCACTTTTATCAGATGAGAAAACATAAACAGATGATAATAGAGCTCTTCAAAAGCCAGGTGGTACAGCTTCATTTAGCACAGAATTCCACCAGGGAGCTCGGGAGATGTGTTGCAGTTAGGTAAAGAGGGTGGTCAGAGAGAAAGGCTTCATGTTGAAAGTACATTTGGTCCAGATAAAGCCATAAAGGAATAGCTACCACTTCTTGAGCACTTGCTGCAGACATCAACTCATTTAATCTACCAAAACTCTTTTAGGGTGTATACTGTTACTAATCCCATTTTACAACAGGAAAACTGAGGGCTCAGGAAGTGCGAAAGTTGTGGAGCCAGGAATCAAAGCCCTGTTGTCTGACTCTGTAGCTCACTGGCCGTAGTATTCCAGGTATACTGCTAGCCTGGCCAATGCAGAACGTGTTTTAAAAATAGTAGCTATGGCTCGGTGCAGTGGCTCACGCCTGTAATCCCAGTACTTTGGGAGGTCAAGGCGGGCCGATCATGAGGTCAGGAGTTTAAGACCAGACTGGCCAAGATGGTGAAACGCCATCTCTACTAAAAATACAAATATTAGCCGGGCATGGTGACAGGTGCCTGTAATCGCAGCTACTCAAGAGGCTGAGGCAGAGAATTGCTTGAACCTAGATCACACCACTGCACTCTAGCGACAGAGGGAGACTCCGTCCCCAGCACTGCCCCTAAAAATAGTAGCTATGATTCCTATGACCAGTGTGGATAGGATAGTCAGAGCTACTCTGTGCATCCTGGCAGGTGATATGAAGCCTTTCCAGCAGAAGCTGAGGAGACAATCACATGTTTGAGGAACATTCACTGATAGCCTCACTTCTCTGGGTGAATCCCTGTTAACAGAACCCAAAGCTATTAATTTGTGTAGCATGTCACAATATTGATGCCTTAAAATTTGAGATAACTGCTTTATTTCCCTAAAGATACATTTATTCATTCATTCACTCAAAAATTATTTATTGAGTACCTATTGTGTCGCAGGCATTATTTAAAATGCCAGGGATACTGTAGTTTAAGAAGCAGTGTCTTTCCTCGAGAGACAGGAAGTCTAGTGAAGAGCCAGTATTTTAGTGACAGGTAATGAACAAAGAGATACATAATATAATGTTGGAGTTGGGTGGGGTGGGTGGGATGATTTTAGAAAGAAAAATAGACTTGGGGGATAGATAATGAAAGAGGCTGTCATTTCAGACATTTTATTCCTCTGAAAGAATACAAAAGAAAGAAAAGAAAAGAAATCTTTCAGAATTGTTTGAAGTAAGAACAAGACAGAAGGAGGTGACTGGTGTGTGACTGTTTTATGAAGAAGGAGAAAAAGCTTCTTCATGAAATCGCCGTTCAGCAAGAACAGAACTGGAGACGGGTTCTCTTACAAAGACGTCTCTGTCCCAGGCTTTCTGTCTGTTTGGTGTTCATACAAGTGTTTGTGTGCTGTGTGGAAGGCGGGTGAAGGTGGTCCCATTCAGGACCCCTGTGGTGAACACAGCAGGCACAATACGCTCGTCATCCCCAGCCAAACTGGCCTACAAGCACACTGACTTCCACATCCCTAGCATTTAGGCCTTCGAATAGAAGCTGACACATAGCAGCCAGCTAAGCAAGTATTTAACGAGGAGTAACACAACTCCAAGAAGGGCTCCTTGGCGTATTGTCAAGTTGCTGAGTCTTGTGAGATGGGGAAAAAAAAAAAGTGCAAATGAACCAAAAAGAAAGGGAAGGGGGTAGGGCAAGAAAGAGAGAGAAGAAAAGGAGGCGTTGGAAAGAGGGCTGAGGAGAGATCAGGATTGAAACATTTCATTTTCCTGGATTTCCAAGGGAGCACAGTTTGGAAAGCAGATACGAAAACTCGGGGGTACTGCTTTGGGGAAAAGCATCAACAACTTTGCTGCCCTGTTACGTTGGAACTACAGTCAAAACAACAGCTGTGCACCAGATGCTGACTTTCTGAGGAAGATCATTGCTGTCCCAGAGACCTGCCCTCTGAGTGTTGCGGAACTGGGAAGAGACAGGCAAGCATAGTTTTCTCTTAAGAGCCTTTTGAGACAAATTAAAAGAAGCTGCGAGGGCCAGGCAGTTGTGGGTGTCTTCCATCAGCGAAAAGACTGCAGGGAGAGGTGGCAGGAGGGAGATGGAAGGAAGAGAAAGTTGTTCTCAAGCAGTGAAATAAAGAGGTTTTTTAGAAAAGATGCTGTTTGAGGCACTCAAGGAAATTCTGAGGTGTTCAGCCCTGTCTGTCTGGCTTCAGAAACAGTCTGAGGGTGAGACAAAGACTTGGTTTGATGAACTAATTCTGCTGTGTAGGCATATGTCTTGGGTGGAGTGCCTCCGACCCTGGAACAAGAATTTGAGTGCAAGTAGTTTATTTGGGAAGAGATTGCAGGAAATGCCAGTAAGAGAATGAGGAAATGAGTCAGGAGAGGGAAGGAAACCAGTAAAGGATATCTTATCAAGTGAGTTACCACTGTGGGCAACTGGAGTATAACTACGGGCAGTATAGAACACACACCTCAGTGTCATACCACCTGACTTAAAGGAAGCTGGGTGTTTATCTTTCCAACTCCCATCAGTCTTTGCTGGAGGGCTGCTCCAGGCCAAGCTGGGGAGGGTTCACTCCCCAGCCCTCCTCGCCTGTTCTTCCTGGAGTTGGGCCAGCCTAACCGGAAGGGCCATTGCGATGGGGTTGGGAGGTGGTCGTGCAGCTGGCCTTGCAGCATCACACTGAATAATGGTGGGGGGCACATGTGACTATTCTTATTTTGTGGATATAGGAAGTGAGGCACAAACTCTTGACATCTCTTTTCTAAGTCCTCATATCTACTTTTTAAAGGAGTCAGGGCAGAAACAACAAAATAATACTTGCAATGCGTATTGTTAGCTCTTCCACTTTTTAAGTGCTAAACTCAGTCATTACTCTCTAAGCCCTTCACTTTTTTCTTAGAGGCAATTCCAATTTTTTTAAAAAGGTGGTTCTTATTATAGGTTAGCCAGGTGTAACATTTTCTCTGGACTCATCTCACATGCTCCTGAACTTGCTGTCTATGCAGTTCTTCACAAGAGAGAGGCCCAAGGTCAAGCATCATTTGATCAAATGTGCAAAGAGGAACTGCATTAATTCTATTGCCAACTATGCCCTGATCTGATGCCTGTGGTTAAAATGAGATTCTCATCCTTACCTCACCTCCACCACCAGTCACATCTACTTCCCTAAACCCAGAAAGGACAAGTGTTTGGGTTTAATGTGGGTACATAATACCAGCTAAGGAGAGGGCTGCTCTTTGTCATTGTTTTTTTGCATAGCTTGTTTAGAAATTACAAATAACCATCCGGCAGACCCCATAAGGTTCCCCTTCTCAAGGTTATATGCTAAAGAGGGCCCCCATCAAGGCAGGGAGGGGCACCCTTGTCACATTTGGGAAGGGCGTGTTCATACCAGGGACTGCCCCAGCTGTACTTGCTCTGGTTAGGGCAGAAATCTCTGAAATGCTTGGCAGAGATGAGCAAGCATGAAAGCTTCCTAAAAAGGCAAAGGCAAATTTCTTCAGAGTAACAGTAATACAGTGCACAATTCTAAATGCCCTTCCTGGAATCCAGTGTACTCTTTGGGCCCCAGTTTTCTCAACTGTAAAATGAGGATGTTGGATCCCGTCTCTGAAGACTTTTTCAACGTTCTTTGTCTAACTCATTTGAAACCCTTAAAATACATTTAATAACTTGTGTTCATTTCTCCTGTGTCAAAATGCATCTTACATTTCTTAGGAAGCATTTAAAGCAATGTTGCCCCACGTGTGGTCTTTGGAAGGTGCAGGTCCTCAAACTCTCTGTTTCAGATTTGCAATATAAGGACAGAAACCAAGATGTGTTTAATACCTTTAATAGCTGTTTGATGTTGCCACAACACTCAAGTGGGATTCATTTTTCTTGTAATTCATTTCTACTGTATTTCACCAAAGCCTTTATTCCCAATGAAGTGAGGGCAAAACATCTGGGCTTTTATAAAAAATAGATTGAGAAGTGCTCATTTGCCAGAGTGGATTAAACATCCCAGTCCCAGCTGCCTGAAACCCTGGGGAAAAAGTTGGAGTGTCAAAGGTCTCAGGCCATCAACTCATTGCCAATCACCAGCTCTGTCCAGTTCCCCAGGACTGCCTGGGTTCTGTTACAGGAGGTCTCATCCTAGGAAGGACCATTGGTACCCTCCTGACTCACAGAGGACTTTCTGCTTTCTACCTCCTCTCACAGGGTTCAGGCTGTCTCTGGCCACCCTCTTCCCCTTCTTCTGCTGAGTCAAAGCAAATATCCGAGGCATTCTAAGGGACACTTAGAACTGAGGAGCAATTAAGAAATGCCCTCCAGGAGGGAATGGCCTCCATGTTACATGGTCATCCTACAAGTCCTAATGGAGGCCCTGAGAATGGCATTGCCTTAATGGCCATAGAAGGAAAAACGATCAGTGTTGCCTGATCACTGCAATTGAATATCAAAGATGTTAACTGACAGCCACAAGTATACACACTGCTAAACATTAAACCATCTTCCTACACATTGCAGGGCATGAGAAAAAAAATGGGGGTTAGGAGTAGGATGTCCAAAATGAGAGAGAAGGGTAAAGAAAGAAGAATTGCAAAAATCCTTAATTAGAAAGAAAAAAGCAAACATGCATTTAGCTGTTTTGGTAAATCTATATTACATAAATAGGACATTTTTCAGAAGTTAAAGAAAGGTCAGCCTAAATCATGTACACACTGCATATCCCCATCCCTACTCCTAATCTGAAAAACTAATATTATAGGATTAGAGTATGACAGTTTGGGTCAAATGATGATCGTCCCTCCCCAGACTTGTCTATTTTAAGCTTAGGAGGAATCAGAAGAGCCATAAATTTTCTCAGTGGGGCACAAGGAGCCAGTCCCTTTGCCAGCACCTCTCAGACTACCCGTGACCTCCCTTCCTTATGAAATTACCCATAAGTCAAAGATGGGAAGCAGGCCTTGTATCCCTTGGGAATGTTAGGGAATCTCACAACTTTCCAAGATTTTAGGAAAAGTAGGAAGTAACCTATTTATAAGTCTCTTCGTTCTGGGAAGGGATTATAGCCTTTGTCTTCCTTTCTAAAATAGCATTCATTAATTTTTCTTTAAGTAAAAATACGCTTAGTGCCGTCTTATTCCCCATGGAAACTTGCTTTGGTCCACAGAGTACCTATAAAAAAATTACAATAAATTCTATAGTTTATGTAACTTGGAAGATTAGGACTTGAAAGGAATTGGCTCTGGGTTTCTAGTCTCAAGGACAAAGACTTTTTCTTTGTTCTCAAGGACTGTCAGCCATGAGATTGACAGCTGGGGTCTACTCTGATCCCAACATTTTCCTACTCTGATGTTCATCATGTCCTCCTCTGTCACTTCTGACCATGAGTATAGGGATTGTTGTTGATAGTCAGAGGAGAAAGAACTCTCTGAAATGCGTGGTAGAAAGGAAAAAGCATGAAAGCTTCCTGGAAAGGCAAAGGAATTTCATCAGAGTAGCAGCAATACAATGTGAGATTCAGAATGTTCTTCCTGGTTTAGTAATTTCACCTTCACAAGAAGGGGCTACATCAAGGCTTCCCCAGGGTAGCTTTGCAACTACAGTCAGGTTGTGCAGATTCACTGAGACAAAGGCCTAGGGAGAGAGGAGAAAGCTGTATCGGACCAGCTTTACTAGAAGTGGAGTCTGACACACTTTTGTGCAATGATTTATTGGGGATAAGCTCTCACGAGATGGAAGTAAGAGAAGCAGGAAGAGGCATGGAAGGAGTTAAGTGAACTTGTAGTTCAAGAGAGGTCTAACCTCAGCTTGATCTCACAGAAAAGCTCTGGAAAGTGTGAATTGCACCATAGTTACCCACGAAGAGCCAAGAGAATTGGACTGTTAAACTTCAACATTAATTTGTCATTGACTGTACGCTGCCTCTGAGAGTAAGGCGGTCATGTCCAGGAATCCCCAGGATAGGCAACTCCCATTGGCCAAGGGCAATACCCCAGAAAAGGGTGAAGTTATGAGCCCTTATGAGCCAACACCTGTGGCAACTGTAGGCTGCTGGCCCTAGCTTGGTGAAGGGGACCTCGGCAGGCACCAACTACAACTGCTACAGAAGCCCAAACAATTGAAGATGGAAGGTCTATGGACTGTACCTTATCTAAAGAACAATTTATATCATATACAAATCCTATCCTTTACTATTATATGGTAGTACATATATCTCAAGGTATGGTATCAAGGAGGCATCATATTTGATTAGGTTGGATTACAAGATAAATCTGAAGAGGAGGTAGCTCAGTTCAGTCTATTCATTTTATAGAAGAGAAGTAGTACGTGAGAGTAAACACTTACTGGGAACTAGATCTGATTCTCAGTTTTCTCTTTTGCTTGCATTCAACCCACCTCATATTTATTAAATTCTTACTACGTATAAGGCACAGTTTTAGGCACTGAGCAGATAACTGAAAGACATCAAATTCAGCCACTGCCTGGTGCCTTAGGCATTTACAGTCTGGTTGAAGATAGGGAATGAAAGAAAAAAATAAGAGTGTAAATACTATGCAAATCACTATTCGGATCTCATCCAAGAGCAGTGTGGATTAAGTGCTTGGGCACTTGAAGGCGAAAGCATGACACACAGGAGGATAGTTTGTGGTTTGTCTTAATGTGATGGGAGGCCTTCATCCCACATTCCCCTCTATTTAAAACTATAAAAAAGAAAATATCCTGGCAGCTCTACTATTTGGGTGAAGCTGAAAAAGATAAATATTCAAGTAGAGTTCTGGAAAAGGGGAAAAAAGAAAATGAACAAAGAACAAAAGCCATCCCTTTTCAAAATGTCATCTTGCCATGAAAGCTTCTTTGTTACCTAGAAGTGCAAATTTTTTGAAACTTTTACTCATTAAATAAGATTATTTTGAAGCTAAAGGCCAAAGATCCTACTTACTTTGGAGAAAAGTGTTGAATTCAGCCCAGTCTCTCCTTTCAGCCCAGACATGTTTTAGTACTGGGATGTTTTCTGTCTTTTTAACTGTCCTGTGCTCTGTTTACACTATATTAATCTGCTCATTTAAATTGGTGTTTTGTTTTAATATTTGGCCAGAGTTTATGCACTGCCACTTTGGAGAGAATCTAAGATTCATTCATTCATTCATTCACTCACTCAACAAAGCATTTGTTGACAGCCTTTTGGCATGGGATACCCTTTCAACTGGCACCAAGAATACAAGAATGAGAAAGGGACTCAACTTGCACCCAAATGCTCACAGTCCAGTTAGGTGAGAAAAATAAGCAGGTGAATATATTAAATAAAATATGGTACATGCAAGAATAGAGCCCTGCCCAGGATATTTAACCGAGATTAACTCTAAGGATGTTCAAGGAAGTTTTTATAAAGAATTTGACCTTAGTTGAATCCTGAAGCCCTGGTGAAGGATTACCTCCTCCTTTATCATTTTCTTTGTTGAATATACCATCTGAGGAAAATTTTTAAATTTTAAAATTTTAAAAATCTTTTTAAAATGTTGTTGATGTTGTTAATCTGTCCCCTGTCTTCCCACTAAAACAGCATTTCTCAACCTTTTTTAAAATCAGTGATATCGTAAGGAGCCTTTTTAAACATTTTTGTTTGCTTGTTTTTTTATTTTGTATAGATAGAGGATCTCACTATGTTGTCCAGATTGGTCTCAAACTTATGGACTCAAGAAATCCTCCTTCAGCCTCCTAAAGTACTGGGATTACAGACGCGAGCCACAGCATCTGGCCTATAGACAACTTTTTTCTAATCACTACTCTCTATGATTTTTTTTTGTAGCAAAATAGACATAATATAAAATTTACCAACTTAACCATTTTTAAGTATTCAATTTACTGACATTAAGTACATTCACAGTGCTCTATAACCATCACCATTATTCATTTTTCTATAACTTTTTCATTTGCTCAACTGAAATTCTTTACCCCTTAGAGGATAACTTCTCATACCCCCTTCTTCCCAGGTTGCCCTCTGGACAACCACCATTATACTGTCTCTGAATATAGCTGTTCAAGGTACTTCATATAAGTGGAATCATACAATATTTATCCTTTTGTGTCTGGCTTATTTCACTTAGCATAATGTCTTCAAGGTTCATCCATGTTGTAGCATGTGCCAGAGTTTCATTCCTTTTTATGCCTCAATACCTGCATGAAATTTAATACCACATTTTAAATCTTTTTGTATACTCTGGGCCCTTGGAGGCTCACAAACCATTGTAAAACATAAGATTTTTCCACTTCGCAAGAACCAATTTCACCCTTTTGGTGCAATGTCACCCTGTAGAGAATGCCTGTGTTAAAACGTAAGCTTCGTGGCCCTCTCTATGTTGTTGTCCACTGTATCCCCCAGCATAACACCTAGCACATTTTAAGTTATCAGCAATCATTTATTGAATACTACTCTAGCCCTTCCCCTAACCACTCCTTCCTTCTTAATCCATTATTATTAAAATTTGCTCTTAGAGTAATCACAGATGTATTTGTTACTTAGTGCTTCATGCTCCCCAGCCAGACATCTCACCATGCTCATTTCCTTTGGCCGCACACGCCATTCTCAGAGACCCTGTGTTTGCTGGCTTTCTTCACAGAAGTAAAAGATTATGAGCCTCCATTTGGTTCCAAGGTGCGGGAGCACCCCTGTGTCGAAAGCATGAAGGACAACGTGTTGAGAGATCGAGGACGACCAGAAATTCCCAGCTTCTGGCTCAACCACCAGGTAAGGAGTGAGTGTTTACAAAGGTCAGTAAGATTCAACCAAAGTTGCCTCTTAGGTGGCAGAAAATTCTGGAATATTGAGCTTAAATCTGAGGGAAGGTCCCATTGTGTTCTATGGCCCTGTTAAATTTTGTTTGTAAAGAAAATTTCAGTAAAGTGGATGACCCAATTATCAGATCCAACCAGCTGATATATACTCTGAGAGCTCACGAGTAGACATTTGGAGGACATTTGTCACATTTTCCAAGCCCCCTTGGTCCTGGGTTAAAACATTTTGTTTGCAGCCTTTGCTACTTACTCCTGGGCCTTCACGTCAGGAGTTTACATTTCATTCCCTCTGGATTCCAAATGTTTTCTTCTGGGAATCTTCAGTTCCATAAAGAAATACTTAGCACATGCCAAACAAGCAGGGTTTGTTAGGCAACTGTACTGAGAAGTGACTGTGGCATGCAGAGGGCTGTGTACAGGTGTTTGCAGACTGTGCTCACAGACTTGGGAGAGGTCTGAGTGAGCACGCATGGGAAAGAGGAGACTGACTCCTCACTCTGGAATTAAGGAAAGCAAAGAAGAGGAGTATGCCCAGGAAGGAACGAGAAATCTGTCTGTTGGGAACATCCTAATGGCCTCTTATTTTTTCTCGTTAGGAAATGGTAGCTAAGGCTGTCCATAGCAGGACAGTCCTTCTGGACTTACAAAGAGGCTGATCCAGATTGTTTGTTTGGGGGCACTTTGATGAGGGCAAAGGTCAGAGAAAAAAGAAAAGAGTAGGTTGTGAGTGAGTCAGAACCAGCCATATGTCTCACATACCCAGGAAGGAGCCCTTAGTGAAGAATGGGAGAGAACTGTGTGACCCTATCTCACTGAGAAAACTGTTCTTTCTACTGACTAAAACCTTTTATTGCCTCTTTTGGATGAATTCCCTCAACCACGAAGGCTGAGGCTAAGTTGTAGGTTTCCCTAAGGGCAAGGCAAATTCAGATAAGAAACAGGAACAACAAATCAGGCACAATCCGGAAGACAAATGGAGCAGGAAGCCTGGTCTGTGCCAGTCCTGGCCCAGAGCCACTTCAGCAGACAGACCTTAATAAAGGCCTCAATAAAGGAGGGGGCGGGGGTGAACCAGGCTGTGGTGGGTCACGGGCTTCTCTGGAGTTTTGGGCAAATCCTCTTTGACACTAAAACTGTAAGAATGTTTTGCATAAATTCTGAAATCAGAATGTACTGGAGTGTTATGTTTCTTTCAAACTCTGTTACCTCCTCTGCTGTATAGTTCTCGTAATGAAGCCATTATTCATGATGATAAAATTCTGAAAAGAATTTGCATAATACATTTTTTCTCATAATGAGATTTGTTGCCCTATTGATTTCAAGTTAATGCTTAATATTTAATTTAATTTACTGCCTGTAATTACAGTGCCAGAATAAAATAAATGTTACTTGTGTACCAACAATAGTACTCTACTCTTAACAGGGCCATCTGTCAATACTGTCAATTAGGTGAATTATACAATTAATTTAACATCATGAACTCATGGTGTCGGGAGGGAAAGATAGGTTCCTAGGTGTGTTTGGAAAGTTGTTCGTATTAGAAAGCAGGTAGAGAAAGTGCCAGCTCTCCCAGGTAGGTTTGAGATTTATCCATCCCACTCCCAGCCACCTGTGTGACAGATCCCCATTAGCAATGTTGATCTTATCATTGGGAGGAGCACACTCTATTTCCAGCTATCAGACCATTTGCTTAACTCCTGCCTGCTTTATTTCCAAAAAGGATTTGAAATGATAACAAAAATATTTGCAATGCAAAATAAAAATTAAGCCAGTGAGAGAAAACTCTTGCCACTTTCTTGGGCAGGATCTTCTGGATGGGCTCCTTGGATGGGGCCTTGATTCGGTTAGGGTGAACCCGATGAAATGGCATAGAGTTAAGCATGCCTCACCCTCAAAGGCAGTTGTTTCACAGGGTCCAACCTAATGTTGTTGGAGAGGAATGGAGCATCCCAGAGGTCATCCTGGGCACCTCGTAGAAGCTGCTACTGAATCACGCTACAAAATGTATGGCCTATGGAAAATGAAACCACGCTAATGCCTGCATACAACTCTGACTGGGGTAATCAGCCCTGTTAAAATAGAACAGTGTATATATGACCCAGCTATATGACACTCTGGAAAAGGCAAAAACTACAGAGACAGTAAAAGATCAGTGGCTGCCAGAAATTTTGGGGAATGGAGGGAGGGACGAATAAGTGGAATGCAGGGGATTTGAGGGCAGAGAAACTATTCTGCATGATACTGTAATGGTAGATACATGTCATTATACATTTGTTAAAACCCATAGAATATACAACACTGAGAGTGAACCCTAATGTAAACTGTGAATTTGATTGATAATGATGTGTCAATGTTAGTTCATCAGTTATAACAAATGTACCACACAGATGGATGATATTGAGGTGGAGAAGCTGTGCCTGTATGGAGAAGGGGTTTTGTGAAAACGCTCTGTACTTTCCACTCAATTTTGCTGTGAACCAAGAACTTCTCTAAATAGAAAGGCGTTAAAATGATATTAGGGGCCACTGCATGGGGAATTTTCAGGTGTTGGGAGTGTTCGTGTACCCCAGAAGCCCAGCAGAGGATCATTGTGCTGTCAGGACCTATTGTGATCAATTAGCACCAGAGCCAAAAAAGTATGGTAAGTTTCGAGCACAGCCGCCCCCAGCACAATCCCCCCTTTCCACATGGAACTGGCTGGCCTCCAGCAGCAGGCACTCAGTCAGCACGTGTTAAATGCACAGGTACTTTTGAACCCTGCTTGCACTCACTATAGCAACAGGTCAGCAGGCCACTTTGCCTTCTGCGGAGCCCACCAACTAATGGTGCCCTTTGGATCTCTTCCCCACTACAGGGCATCCAGATGGTGTGTGAGACGTTGACTGAGTGCTGGGACCACGACCCAGAGGCCCGTCTCACAGCCCAGTGTGTGGCAGAACGCTTCAGTGAGCTGGAGCACCTGGACAGGCTCTCGGGGAGGAGCTGCTCAGAGGAGAAGATTCCTGAAGACGGCTCCCTAAACACTACCAAATAGCTCTTCTGGGGCAGGCTGGGCCGTGTCCAAAGAGGCTGCCCCTCTCACCAAAGAACAGAGGCAGCAGGAAGCTGCCCCTGAACTGATGCTTCCTGGAAAACCAAGGCGGTCACTCCCCTCCCTGTAAGCTGTGGGGATAAGCAGAAACAACAGCAGCAGGGAGTAGGTGACATCAAGCATTCTATGCCTTTGACATTGTCATAGGATAAGCTGTGTTAGCACTTCCTCAGGAAATGAGATTGATTTTTACAACAGCCAATAACATTTGCACTTTATTAATGCCTGTATATAAATATGAATAGCTATGTTATATATATATCTATATATCTATATATCTATATATGTCTATATCTCTCTATATATAGCCATACCTTGAAAAGAGACAAGGAAAAAGATCAAATATTCCCAGGAAATTGGTTTTATTGGAGAGCTCCAGAACCAAGTAGAGAAGGAAGGGACCCATGACAGCATTAGCATTTGACAATCACACATGCAGTGGTTCTCCGACTGTGTAACAGGGAACTTTGCATGAGGAAAGAGGCTGCATGTCTCACAGCCAGCTATGACCACATTGCACTTGCTTTTGCAAAATAATCATTCCCTGCCTAGCAATTCTCTTCTGGCCATGGAACTAAGTACAGTGGCACTGTTTGAGGACCAGTGTTCCTAGGGTTCCTGTGTGCCCTTGCTTCTCCTGGACTTTTCATTTAAGCTCCAAGCAGCACATCTGCAGGGGCTAGTTTAGAAATTTTCCCTCAACCTAGTTTAGAAACTCTACCCCATCTTTACTACCTTGAATGTTTTGAGCCCCACTTTTTACCTTCATGAGTTGCAGAAAAATCAGAACAGATTTCCCCATCCGTGCGATTGCCCCACCGTCTACTAATGAAAAAAAATTTTTTTTTTCATCTTTCCCCTGCACTTACGTTACTATTCTCTGCTCCCAGCCTTCATCCTTTTCTAAAAAGGAACAAATCCCCACTCTACGCTTTATCATGTTTACTTTTTCATTACACTTGACTTGATTCTCTAGTTTTCTGTACAAACACCAATGGGTTCCATCTTTCTGGGCTCCTGATTGCTCAAACACAGTTTGGCCTAATGAAGGGGATTTCATCTACACAATACTATCATTGTCAGGACTACGACCTTGGGCACTCCAAACATATGTTTCGTTTGGTCAGCACAGCATTTCAAAAAGTGAAGCCACTTTATAAATATGTGGAGATTTTACAGGAAAATCTGGATCCCCAGGTAAGGAGAGCAGATGGCTTTCAGTTATCTCCAGTCCATGTTCACAAAATGTGAAGGTGTGGAGATATCTAAAAGCTGCCTCACTTCTCACTGTAAACATTAGCTCTTTGCACTGCCTACCTGGACCCCAGTCTAGGAATTAAATCTCCACCGAACCAAGATCCCTTGTAAGAAATGTCCATGCAAGCAGTCATTCTCGGGGTATATAATATGATTTTGACCTTATCTGGTGTTAAGATTTGAAGTTGGCCTTTTATTGGACTGAAGTGGAACTCCTTTAAGGGTCTGTTAGCCCAAGTTTCTTTTGCTTATATGTTAATAGTTCTACCCTCTGCATTGGAGAGAAGAGCGCTTTACTCCAAGAAGCTTTCCTCATGGTTACCGTTGTCTCCATCATGCCAGCCTTCCCAACCTTTGCAGAAATTACTAGAGAGGACTTGAATGTGGGACACAGAAATCCCATTTGCAGTTAGGAAATTTGTGTCCACAAGGACAAGAACAAAGTATGAGCTTTGAAACTCCATAGGAAACGTGTTCATCAGCAAAGAAGTGTTAATACTGCAAGTAATCTCTTTTTTTAAAACTGGTTTTGAAGCTACTTATTTTCAGCCTAATAGGAATATTAGAGAGGGACTGGCAGTGAGAATATCAGCTCTGTTTGGATGTTGGAAAGTCTCATTTTATTGAGATTTTTAGGATACATGCAAAAGTTTGGAATTAGGCAGAACCTCTGGGCACCCTGCTCAGCGTGGGTGGGCTGAGAGTTAAAGACAGTGTGGCTGCAGTAGCATAGAGGCGCCGAGAAATTCCACTTGCACCATAGGGCATGCTGATACCATCCCAATCGCTGTTGCTCATTGACCTCTAGTGGTGAGTTTCTAGAATACTGGTCCATTCATGAGATACTCAAGATTCAAGAGTATTCTCACTTCTGGGTTATCAGCATAAACTGGAATGTAGTGTCAGACGATACTGTGGCTTGTTTTGTTTATGTTTTTTTTTTTCTTATTCAAGAAAAAAGACCAAGGAATAACATTCTGTAGTTCCTAAAAATACTGACTTTTTTCACTACTATACATAAAGGGAAGGTTTTATTCTTTTATGGAACACTTCAGCTGTACTCATTTATTAAAATAGGAATGTGAATGCTATATACTCTTTTTATATCAAAAGTCTCAAGCACTTATTTTCATTCTATGCATTGTTTGTCTTTTATATAAGTAAAATGTTTATTAGATTGAATAAAGCAAAATACTCAGGTGAGCATCCTGCCTCCTGTTCCCATTTCTAGTAACTAAATCCATTTGCCTCATTTGGTTATTTTGCAATTTATGCAGAAAACGTCACCAGATAAATCATCTCCAACTTTTTCATACTGTCTTCCTCAACTGACAGTCTCACACTCCTTAAAAAAAAAAAAAAAAAAAAAGTCACAGAAGCTCAGTAATATGAGATGAAGCAGATGCTGCTCATGGCCTGCCCGCCATGCTGGCGTCCTGGCATGATGTCCCTCTGAATGCCCAGAAGACCTCTTCCCACGGTCTCAGGAGCCGCCTCTGTCCACATGGCTGTTTCTTGCAGGGATTTTCACAGCCGGTGTTTCTACTGCTGCTTCTGTGTTCTCCATTCCTCAGACTAGCAAGCTGTTGGCTGTCTTCTTGGCTCTTGGCATATTCCATGCTTCCCTTTTCTACCCAGATACCACATCCATTTGGTGCTTTTAATCGACTTAATGAATGGTGAGATGAATATGCCTTAGGAAATTGGCTCCTGGTCATTTCTTGTGACAAAGTGCACAAAATGTTGTGCCTGAACTTCATGCTACCTGTTTTGGAATCTGAGAGATTCTGTAGCTGCTTCTTAGTTATCAGCTGGGTTCTAAATAGTTAATGTCATAGTGCCTGCACAAGGGTATTTCAGCCTTAGCACTGCTGACTTATTTTTGCCTTGGATAATTGGGAGGGAGGGAAGCCGTCCTGTGCACTGTGGGATGTTTAGCAGCATCCCTGACCTCCACCCACTAGATGCCAGCAGCACACACCCCACAGCTGTGACAACCACAAATTTCTCCAGACATTGCCAAATGTCCCCCGAAAGACAAAGTCCCTCTCAGTGGAGAATCACCGAGCTAGATGATGGGGTCCTACTGTGGGCCCTAGTTATAGTCTTGTCTTTAGTAGTAGCAATTTTAGTGGTTACTAATTGTAGAGGTTACCTGCTCTTCCATTTGCCAGATTTGTGATCTGGGCAAATTACTTAACCTCTCCATGCCTCAGTTTCATCATGTGTAAAATGAGATTTTACAAGCCTCGTCCTATACAAGATAAAATTGTGGTAAGAAGACACATTAGGCCTTTGAAGATGGGTCTTGAATGTTTTGGAAAGCCTTCACTACATGCTGGCCAATGTTAAACTGGTTTAGTATGCCAAGGGCTGCTTAGGCAAAGAAGCAGATTTTTAGGGAAAAACCTAGAGAGCATTTACAACAGAGGAGAATGGGCATATTCCCCAGGTCTGCAGGACAGGAAATGTGCGTCCTGTGTGAGCACTAATGATTTGAAGAGAACGCTCATTCACTGAATACTCGCTGTGTCATCGGATTGAATCCTCCACTAGCTCGGTGAGGTACATACTATGCCCATTTAGCAGATGAGGAAACAGATGGTCAGGAGCTCAGATAAGAAGCCCAGGGTCTCACCATGTAGAATCTGGATGCAAGACCAACTTGTCTTGGAACTGGAATTTGAAACACCTGACATGCTTGGTTCTTCCTGCTGTTTCCTGAGGGAACTGACCTGCCCAAGCAGGAGCAAAAGGCTACCCCATGAAGAAAAACCCCGCTACTGGATCGTTGTTCTCATGTCTCTCTGGGTCTCTGCTCAGTGGAGGCAGAAAAGATGCTTTTCCACTTCTATTGTCTGACTTCCTCTCCAGTCACATGGTAAGTTTTGTCTAGATGCTTGCTGACAGAACTGGAAGATGAGTGAATGTGTGTAGACTGTGTTTCCTAATGTGTAAAATGTGTACTGATATCTGAGATGATTTAAGATTGTGCCACGTTTATAAAAATAGATCCACCTTTAGTGGATCATTAACGTATTAGAAAAAAATCATTAACACAGCCTGGACTTTCACAAATAATATTGCTTGAAATGTGGCTGAGTTTAAAAACTTGAATGGATTTTTAAAGTACATTAAGTAGATGATACTTATTCATGACAACTACAGGAGGTGTGAATATGAATGATTGAAGTTAGGGAGCTCCACCCAAGGAGGCAAATTCGTATTAATTCCTAACATTTATTGAGTACTTGGTAAGTGTCAAGCACCATTCTCTGTTTTACCTTCTTTATCTGCTTGAATCCTCTCAACAACCCTGTGAAGTATCTTTCCTCCATTTTATAGAGGAGGAAACTGAGGCAGAGAGCAAGGTCTAGCTAAGGGTTGCAATCATTAGCATGAGAATTTGAACTGAAGCAGTTGGACTCCAGAGCTCAAACCCCCACCTTGAACACAAGATAAAGCTGGAGTTAGGGGATAACAACATGGAGGCTCTGGAGAGCCCAAGGGTTTGATTCAACAGTCCAAAATAAGGAGGAGGCAGATGCAGTTAGCACTGGAGAGGAGGGAGTTACCCATGAGGGAACCCAGGGAGGAAAAGTTATTCCTCAAATGCACATGGGCTCTGGGCTCCAGCCCAAGAGCTTCAGCCAAAACAGGAGCCAAGGTCTTCTAACCCCTCTCCCTTCTTCTACACTCTGTTTTGCTGGGGTTATTTTAGTTCTTGCTACTGCAAGGTCAGAAACATTCCCAACTGGCAATTAGTCTCCAAGTGCCCTCAGCACGGCCTCAGTCCTTTGCACCAATCAGCATCCTTTGAATTCAGTCTATATTTGTGCCCAGGAGTTTCTATTTGTGGTGGCTGTTTTTGTTTTAAGCTCTCTATGCAAATGACACGCTAATGGTCTAGTCCTTAGGGAAATTCTGTCTTCAGGTGACAGAGAACTTTTCATTTAAATAAGTGTATCTATCTTTTTTCACTAAAGCCACTACAGTTGGCGTCTGGTCATTTTGTTCATTTTCCTCCTGAAATAGACTAGCTAATCATTGCTTATCACATTTCCAATTAGTTTCTTTTTTTTTTTACTTGAATAATTATAGCTCCACACTCTATGGGTTTGGGGCCATGCCCTTCAGGCCTACTTTGCACACTGTGCTGATAAACACAAGATGGTGAACTTGCCCACATTACACGGGCTGCCAATCAGCCTCACACGGTGTAATTTAATTCTAATATACCTCCTGATCTTTGGTGCATTTAAAAATAACTTGTTAATAGTCTTCCTATTCTAATTAAGCTAAAATTGCATACATTGTGAAATGCTTGCTCTCTTGTTCTCTGTGCTCTCTCTCTCTCTACACGTGTGCGCACACACACACAACTGATTCTTAAAAATCATTTCTGTCAACAGCCTGTGTGGGACAGTGCTTCTGAAATTCTCCTCAAAGTCTTCCCCTGACCTATGCCCACAATGATAGACAATAGAATAAAATAACTGTAGCCCTGGTACCCTAGGTCCATTAAAATAAATGATCTAAACGTTCCTAACAAAGTGGTTAAAATTGAAACCTCTAGAGCCAAATCTCTTTAGTTCAAATCCCAGTGCTGCCACTAACTGTAACTTTGCATAAGTCTTTTAACTGTTTTTATTTCTTGGTTTCTTAATGTGTAGAATGAGGATAATGATAAGATCTACTTTGGAAAGTTGTAAGAGTTAAGTGAAATGGTGGTTTTTTAAAATGGTTAGAACAGAGACCGATGCACGTTAAGTATTCGTTGTTATGATTAAGTTTTGCGTGCTTTAAAATGAAGCTGTGTTATTGCAGTATTTTAAAGATATCTTGTTCCCAAAATCTTTGGGTACAATTGACTCTTAAGGAAGAT
Organism: Rhinopithecus roxellana; assembly: GCF_007565055.1. Classification (NCBI taxonomy): domain Eukaryota; kingdom Metazoa; phylum Chordata; class Mammalia; order Primates; family Cercopithecidae; genus Rhinopithecus; species Rhinopithecus roxellana. The sequence goes on along the minus strand of NC_044549.1, from coordinate 158,668,333 downwards.
GAGTCATGTTTAAACTGTAATTGTGAGCAGACCACCCTTTTTCCTCGAGGGGCTTTTTCAACCAGGTGAATGGCATGGCTGTGGTGGGAAACACAGGGCCCTGTGAGACAGGAAATCTAGGGCGTTGTGTAGCTCCATTACCATCCTCTCCTTTTATGGATTCAGTGTCTTGTTCTTTTGTTCCATGTGAGAATCATCCCTATCCTGCCTACATTAGAAAGCTGGAGAAAAATGAAGTAAGTAAAAACACATGGAAAATGTACTAAAATATTAATGCAAGGATGCAAGGTATAAGCTTTGCTGGAACATTAGCTCCTCATTTATTAGTAACATTACAGGCATTTGAAAATATGTACTTTATGTGGGACCTATGTTTTACATATATGCTAATCATCCTAGAAGCCCTACAAGGTAGGTGTTACTTTTTTCCATTTTACCATTAAGGAAATTATCCAAGTTTACACAACTGGAACCCAGGTCTCTGTCAATACAAAACTGTCTACTCTTCCAAACTGTTTTATCTATCCATATTTATTTCCTCCATCAAACATTAGTTGAACACAACGTGGTGTATCACCCAAGTTCAGCTGGCATCTTGAAAACTATGTGTTATTCAGCATCTTAGCGCCTAGCAAAGAGTGGAGAATATAACAGTCTTTCAATTAAGTTTTGTTGAAGAAAGAAATGAAGGCTCTTGGTCTTTAGAAATTCACAAATCAGCTGAAGAGACAGACTTACTAACCAACAGCATATGATCAGCATGTTCTAATTGGTAATGTCTCTGGAATAAAACAGCCGGCCGCAAAAAAAGTCCGACTTTTGCAGAGAAACTCCTAGTATGAGTTTGACTGCTGTCCCACATCTACCGATGTGGTCATAGTGCTATAGCCACTGTTGTCACCCTAAGAGGACAGCCTTATTCCTCCAGGTCTCTTACAACTCCCTTTTAAGGAACTTGTATTAGATCCCTAGAGCTGCTGTAACATATTGCCCCAATCTTGGTGACTTAAACCAACAGACATTTATTATCTCATAGTTCTGGGGGCTAGAAGCCTGAAATCAATGTGTCTGCAGGCTTCACCGTCTCTGAATTTTTTTATGAGAACATTTTTCATTTGATTTAGGGCCCACCTGGGTAATCCAGGATGATATCATCTTAAGATTCCTAACTTAATGAGACCTGTAAAATCCATCTTTCCAAATAAGGTCACATTAACAGGTTCTGAAGACTAAGGCATGGACAGATCTCATTGGAAGCCACCATTCAACCCACTGCAAAGCTTTAGCCAATTTCCAGCTATGAATTCTTCCAAGATGAAAGTATACCAAGCTCAAGACTCTCCCTTGTTCATTTGAAGCCTTCCCAAAGATGACTGACAACTTCACAGATTTCATTTGGTTTCATTTACTATCTTAATAAAAAAAGATAATGTTTATACTGTATGATAATTAAAAAATCATGTAAAGATTACTCTTTATCTAAATGTTAGCACATACTTTTTGAACATCTATCATTTTTCTGGCAGTTATGATTTTTTCTTCCCAGGAATATGAAAATGAGGTGAAACTGACAACTTTTCCCCCACACATTGTATCCTCTTTTAACGCCACCCTGTGTTTAACAGCCCCTGATAGAATGTAGGAGCAATCCATGGTGCTCAAAGAATGTTATGGAATTTAACAACAAGTATATATATTTGTTTTGATCCAGTGTCTCATCTGATTACCTTGGGCTACAGGAGTACCCGAGGTGAGAAGGGAAAGTTGGGTTCTAACCCAACTCCTGTTACTAAATCTCTTAGCTCCATGACCCTTGGATATTCGAGTTATTATTACTACAAAACTTAGTGGCTTAAAGCAATCTTTTCATTTTGCTCAAATTTTGTGGGTCAGACATTTGGGAAAGGATCAGGCTGGATAGTTTTCACTTGGAGTTTCTTCTACCATTGCAGTCATATGTCAACTGGGACTGAAATCATCTGATAGCTTAGCTAGACTAGATACCCAAGATGCCTCACTCTGGTGGTTAGTGCTAGTAGTTAACTGGGAGATCATTTGGGGCTGTCATCTGGAACACCTGCACATGGCTTTTTCAAGTGGCAGTGTTAAGACAATAGTTCTAATATGACATCTGGCTTCCTCTAGGGTGAGTGTAGAACCTGTGGAAACTACATGGATATTTATGACATAGCCTTGGAAATCATATAAGATCACTTCTCCCATACTCGATTGAAACAAGCAGTTGCAAGTCACCCAAATTCAAAGCAATGGGACATAGCTCCCCACCTCTCAATGGGAGACGTGACAAAGAGTTTGGGAGCAATATTTTAAAACTACCACAGGTACTTTATACTTATGTGAGTCTAGCTCTTCTCTATAAAATGGGACTACATTGTCTCTAAGACTCCTCTAGGGCTTAAAGTCTATGGAGCACTTTCCTTTAATAATCTTAATTTATAGATACTTACATTAGTATTTGTATGCCAATTCTTTTCTATCATAAAATAACCATAGTACATAGAATTTTTAAAAATAGAAAAAAAGGCTCAGTATCAATGCCTAAATCTTTATATATTTACATATTTACAGTTATTTTCTGTGTTTTTGTTTGTTTGTGGTGCCTTGTGTGTCTCTGTCTGTGTATGTGAGTGTGGTGAACCTACCAGTACGTCATTTTGGCATCTTTTCTCAGAATTAAGCCAGAAAGACATTCTGAAAGGTTTTTTTTTTTTGTTTTGTTTTGTTTTTGTTTTGTTTTTGTTTTGTTTTTGTTTTGTTTTTGTTTTGTTTTGAGATGTAGTCTCATTCTGTCACCCAGGCTGGAGTGCAGGGGGGTCGATCTTGGCTCACTGCAAGCTCCGCTTCCCAGGTTCACACCATTCTCTGGCCTCAGCCTCCCGAGTAGCTGGGACTACAGGCGCCAGCCACCATGCCTGGCTAATTTTTTTTTTTTTTTTTTTTTTTTGTATTTTTGTATTTTTGGTAGAGACGGGGTTTCACCGAGTTAGCCAGGATGGTCTCGATCTCCTGACCTCATGATCCGCCCACCTGGGCATCCCAAAGTGTTGGAATTACAGGCATGAGCCACCGTGCCCAGCCTGAAAGTTGGTTTTTAAAGACCATCAGTTGGCATTACAACTAAACATACTGTGAAACAGTAACATTTAATATCCCAATTAAATTGTAGTGGTTGTTGACCTCAGATTACAAACTCAGGTGGGCCAGAAATGTCCTATTTTACTATAAATTTGTTTTAATTTTGATTCTGAACCCCTGTCCTGCTGAGCTGGTGGGAAATATAGCCCTTCATTTTTGAAACAACCTTCTCCACCAACTCCTGAGGTTATATCATTCATCCAGGTCTCACACATTTGGAACAAAGAAGAGGGGGCTAAAGGGTTGTTCTTAACTATCCATGAAACCGAATTCACCCGAAAATGCCCATTATCCTTGTTTGCTGGACTTGTTCAAGTCTGTCTCTCTTATGGCTCTTTGCCTTGCAGGGAGTTTGTTATTATTCTCCAGGAAATAGAGTATCTCAGGTCTAGGCTTGCTTTCTGGTGCACCATAAGCAATTTCCTTATATCCTCCATGTCCTCAGGGTCCTACCTTGGAACAGTAGGCAGGTGCCCTCTGCTCCAGAGATTACCACAACTCTTTCTCCCTCAGGTCCTACAGATTCCATATCCTCTTCCTTTTGCCTTACCCAGGCCCTACTCCTGCTCCTTTCTCAATAGTTTTTGATAGCCTATCAAAATCATTAGCAACCAAACAACTGCTTCACTTCATCCTGAAACTTTCCCTGGAGAAGGAAATATTTATGTTCCATCTTTCTACTGCTTCAGAGAAAAGAAGAACCAAATGACTATTTTTCCACAATAAGAGTGAATGTTCACATCCTACTACAAAAGAATATATCAGGCTAATTTATATGCATTACATATTCTCCAATATATAAAGGGAATCACACTTCCATCAGAGAGTTTTTTGAGTCTGTGTTCAACTGCTTCCTAAATCTCCTGGGTCTAATGGGAGAACAGCCTCTTTCATGGCTGATGACACTGAAGAAATGCCAAAGAAAGAGCTAAATGGCAGACTTAGTGTTTATTGTTGGGATAAGATACTACAGGTTCATAATCCCTATGTGCTGTTTCACATTCAAAAGCTCAGAAAAATCGAAATAACTTCTCGCTCATTTGGCTTCTAAACCTGACCCAAACTAATGTGAGACTACTTTTACGTCTTTGTTTACCACACGTAGGGTTGATATTTTTATGTTATATACCAGAAATACTAGTATGATTGATTATGGGAGTGTTACCTACTTTCTGCTGCAGGGTATCACACATTGGGGCTCAGAAAAATGATACCCTGAAATATGCTGCTTTGAACTTCCAACTGAGAGGACCTGAGAAGCACCAAATGCTGAGTTCCTTGTTTGACTAAGATAATTTCCTTCAGAAGGCATTCAATTGTCTTGCCCCACCCCACCCTTCACCCCCAGAATTTCATCAAACAGAGGAGATTAACTCGTAGGAAAGAAGATTGGAGCTGACTGCACTCTTGGAGCCCATACAAACTTTTTCCTAAGCTATTTTCTGTTCTTCAGGCCCATTCACCTCCCCCCAAAATCATGTATTCTTCCTCAAAAATTGTCTATTATCTTCCACTTCCCTTTCCCCCATGAAAAAGTGTTGAGGCTTGTTCTGAGCCAATATGAGTGACCATGGCCTGAGAACCATCTCAAGAGCTCCTTCAAAAGTGTGTCTGAGCTCGTTAGGTTACAATTTGGTTTTATACATTCTAGGGAGACAGGAATTGTAGGTAAAATCATAAATCTATATATAGAACGTATACATTGGTTCAGCCTAAAGTAGTGGGATATCTTGAAGGCAGGGTTGAGGGGATGCTTACAGATCATAGGTAAATTCAAAAATTTTCTGATTCGCAGTTGGTTGAATTAAGTTTTATCTAAAGACTTGAAGTCAGTAGAAAAAAATGCTTGAGTAAGGATAAGGGGGATTGTGAGGGCCAAATTTTTGGTATGTAGATGAAGCTTCATAGATAGCAGTCTTCAGAGAGAATACAAGGTAAATGTCTCTTTTCAGACTTTAAAGGTATCAGACTCTCAGTTAATCTCTCCTAGATCCAAAAAAGGCCTAGAAAGAGAAGGCCTGACTCCATTAATGGAGATTCTCTACAGATGCAAATTTCCCCCACAAAAGATGGCTTTGCAGGGCCATTTCAAAATATGTTAAAGAATATATAATTTAAAGTAAAATCTGTTTATTTCCTTCAGGGTCTGCTATCTGTCATGTGCCATGACATGCTATACCAGTCAGGCTGGAATTTGGTGTCTTATTGCCATAGTCTGTTGACTCAGTCTTATGATCTCTATTTTAATGTTAATGCTGGTCAGTTGTGCCTAAACCACAAAGGGTGGGAGTATGATGAGGCATGTCATTCCATTCCCATCGTGGCTGGGAATTCAGTTTTTCAGGTTTCTCTGGGAGGCCTGAACTAGAGAGGGTCTGGTTAAAGCTGCATTTGCAAAGAATATGACAGTGAGATAAATCTAGCATGGCTGATTCCAACTTGCTTCTAGTCTCACATGTTGGCTGTTTTTAACCATTCTTGTGTATAGGCCAAGTTAACCATGAAAGGGGACTGAATTCTGCTAAGATCTACTTTCTATAGTCCATTACTGCTCAGGCATTAATCTCATGGCTGGAGGTCACAAGATTTGTGACTTATTGCTGCTTTTTACATAGCATCACTATTGTAGAAGATTGGCCTTTTGAGATGTTTTTTAGACTTTTGCATTCTGGCAACCACTGACCCCACCCAGACTCAGGACTCAACTGGTCCTGTGGCCCTGTACCCAGAGTGCCCCTCCAGCACACAAGGACTATTTTCCATGCCCCCATGATTGTATCCCCAACTAATCAGCAGTACCCATTCATTAGTCCCCTGCCCACCAAACTATCTTTGAAAAACTCTAACCTCTGAGCCTTTAGGGAGGCTGATATGATTGGCAACCGCAGTTCTCCTATGTGGTCTGCCTCGTGTTAATTAACCTATTTCTTTACTGCAGTCCCACAATCTCGGTGAATTAATTTTGTCCATGTAATGGGCAGGAAGAACCCACCAGGTGATTACAAGTTTATTTAGCTGAGGGGCCTAGGATTTTATTTTTGGTTTATATGAGTGGATTTAAGCTTCAACCATCTGAACTGTCTTTGAGTGTTCATACTTTTTGTGACTACTGTGCACTTGCATGTTAATACATTTGTATGCCTTTTCTCCTGTTAATCTGTCTATTATCAGTTTATTCCAGCAGACTCAATTATCAAACCTTCAGAGAAGTTTAAGTTTCCCCGCACACATAATGTGTACCATGTTATCTTTTATGTATATATTTTATATATATGTGTGTGTGTGTGTGTGTGTGTGTGTATATGAATTAGTAAGTTTCTTTTTCATGGTATTTCTTCATGTGTCATTACAGGGACAGAAAAAATAATTTTTTCTCTACCCTTGTAAATTCTCAGCTGGGGCCCCAATATAAAAAGACAGATTAATGAAAGAAAAACAAATAGAAGTTTATTAACATGTATACAATGACTTTTTCTGTAACCTCTGCCTCCCCACCTCATCTTTATAAACCCTGACATTTAAACCATCTGGGACTTCAAGTTTTAAACACAAGCTGCCTGAATCTTCTTGCTTGGTACCCTGCAATAAATGTATACATGAGAGACACCCAGGGAAAAATGAGGAACTCTCAAAGAGATAGTATTTATGCTTGAATTCTAAGCTATCTTCAGCTAAAGACAAAACAGAGAAGGGTGTCAGGGAGGAGGAGGTATCTAGGAAAAGTACAGTAAAGAGTACGTTTTGTAATGCAGATTTAAGTCAGTATCTTCTTCATGGATAAGAGTCGCTAGTGATTTACCCATCTTCCTCTTTCTTATACAAAGAGGGAGACACACTTAAAAAACGGAGATTTATTTTATAAATGCAAATTTCCCATAGAAAAGGGTTTACTTCTCCCTTGTTTTCAGAGTTTCTCCTGTGTCTGCTGTTTCTCAAAATAATTCTTATGCTAAAGAGGCAAATTTTGGGGTTGGCATATTCTGGTCTCCCACATCATTCACACTAAATCATGGGGCAGCATGATTTTCAGTTAAAGATGAATACCAGGAAAAGCTTTTTAAAATTTCAAATGCTTGTGCTTCTAAATATCAAGAGGCAATCTGTGAAGAGATTCAAAGCAAGAAAGAAGACAGGAAGCATAAGAACAAAGCTTCTTATTTCCCCACCACCAAGTCTAGTTAAAATTTTCCAGTTGAAGGGAGACAAAGGAACTAAGATGAGATAAGATGTTCATGGGGCTGAGGGACAATGTGCTGCAGACTTGGAGAAATCATGCAGAATGAAGGTAAGTCATAATCCAGGGAAAAGCCAGCCCCCACTGGAGTAGCACTTTGTACTGTCAGCTCATGGGAACAGCATGAATACTAAGTCAGACACTCTAAAACTTCTGGATCCATTCAAGTGAGAATCATGTCTCTTGTGCCAAAGATTGACATCAATAGTCTTTCATACTAGCAACTGGTAAGAAGCTCCCATCCATAGCAGCCTACTGCCTACTTAATGTTAATCAGTACTGGCTCTAGTGGCTAAGATAATTTTCTCAGGCCTTGACTGTTGTGAATTAACCTAACTCAATTTTGCCAGTCAAAATTATCGGATTCTTTTGGTTATCAGTAGTTTCAAATGCTTAGAAGCAGACTAAGGATACAAGACTCCTCCCAAAAACCTCCCTAGCAGGCTTCGCTGAAAACCATCTCAGATTGCAAAAAAAGCAGTCACACAACTGAGATGGAGCAGGGAACCCTCTTAAAGGCCTGCAGCCCACCCCCTACCACCAAAGCTTGATAATAAGGGAATATCTTGAGTTCCTTTAAGGGAAATTCCAAGCACCTAGTTAGCCCTGAGAAGTAAATGAGCGATTTGATAAGCAAGAAGGCAAAAGTAGCTTAAAACAATAGCTAAAGAAGTTAGCATCAGGAGATGTTTTGTTCCCTATAGAAATTAAAGATAACATTTTAACCTCTCTTCCTGAGTTGGTTTACAGAAATCCAGACTCCCACCAAATGGATCCATTGGCATATAGACCTCAGATAAGAGGGAACTGAGGACCAAACTCTGATCACCATTCTTCATTCTAAATTTCTTCCTGAGGGAGGCAGTTAAACCCATGAGCTAAAGCTAACATTCTTTTCTGCTGATCCCAAATTTTAGGCAAAGCTTTGCTTTTTAACCAATTACAATTCAGAAAGTCTTTGAATCTACCTATGACCTAAGGCCCTGCTTCAAGATGTCCCACTTTTCTCGTGAAACCAATGTATAGCCTCAATGTACTGATTTATGACTTTTTCTGTAACCTTTGCCTCCCCATCTTTATAAACCACTACCTTTAAACCATCTGAGAGTTCAGGTCTTAAACATGAGCTGCCTGAATCTTCTTGCTCAGTACCCTGCAAAAAATACCTCATTTTCTCTCATCTCCATCCCAGTGTCACTGTTTGGCTTTGCTGCACTGGATTAGCAGACTCCAGTTTGGTTTTGTTGGGAATAGGCCTCCAAATCTGGCCATAAACTGGCCCCAAAACTGGCCATAAACAAAATCTCTGCAGCACTGTGACATGCTCACAATAGCCTTGACGCCCTCGCTGAAAGGTTCTTGATTTAACAGAATGAAGGCAAGGAACACCTGGCCCACCCAGGGCGGAAAACCGCTTAAGGCATTCTTAAACCACAAACAATAGCATGAGCGGTCTGTGCCTTAAGGACATGTTCATGCTGCAGATAACTAGTCAGAGCCTATCCCTTTATTCGGCCCATCCCGTTATTTCCTGTAAGGAACTCCTTTAATAAATCTTATGACTGGCTGGCTGTCAATAAATATGTAGGTAAATCTCTGTTCAGGGCTGTCAGGTCTGAAGACTATGAGACCCCTCATTTCTCACTCCACACTCTATATTTCTGTGTGTGTCTTTAATTCCTCTAGCACCACTGGGTTAGGGTCTCCCTGACCAAGCTGGTCTCGGCAGATTTGATAATACAACCTTTACCACAACCTCAAGGAAGTTCTAAGTCTCTCTCTTTAGGTGCAATCACCAGACCTTACACTTGAGACAAGAGCAACAATATTCTAAAGTTAGGGGGCAGCAACTTTACAGTTGGTGTCCAACAACCAGAATCTAGTTAATTAGTACCTGGACATTGTTTCAGAAACAAGCTTCAAATACCATTGTAAAAGATACGGATGTCTGAGCTAGCTGGATTCTATTCAACTGAAGATGAAAGGGATCTTCCCAACATATTTAGTCCATCCACATATTTCTATAGTTTGGATTTTTGTCCCCCAAACAGTATGATAAAATTTGATCTCCAATGTCAGAGGTGAGGCCTAATGTAAGTGTTTGAATGATGGGGGCGGACCTGTCATTAATGGCTTGGTGCCATCCTCATGGTAATGAGTGATTTATTACTCTATTAGTTCCTGTAGGGAGTTTTTTTTTTTTTTTCTTTTTCTTTTTTTTTTTAAGGGATGGAAATGCCCCTCTCACTTGCTTCCTCTCTTACCTTGTGATCTCTGCACATGCCAGCTTGCCTTCACGTTCTACCATATGTAGAAGTAGCCTGAGGCTTCACTAGAAGCAAATACTAGCACTATCCTTCTTGTACAGCCTGCAGAACTGTGAGACAAATAAATCTCTTTTCTTTATAAATTACCCATTATCAGGTACTCCTTTATAACAACACAAACATGGACTAAGACATATACCTTGATCACCAGTAATTTCAGCAATGAGCACTTATTTGTACATCCATCATGATAATTAACAAAACCTCCACCATTGATATATAAAGGTAGGTGAAATGCTTGTAGTAACAATCTCTGAAGTGTGACTTTTAACATACTAACTCACCATCCCTAGAGTATTTTTTGAAATTGGGAAGCCATCCATCCTAGTAATGTGCATTAAAGCCATCATACACACACACATATATCAAATACATGTGATACTATTTGAAAGTAAGCTATAGACTACAATTTATTAACTGAGATCCTGTGTGGGTAACCTGCTTTTCAGTTTCCCAGAGCACTCAGAAGCCCTTCAAGTTAGAGGGTGGAGCACTGGATACCTAGAAGGATAATAGTGATGGTATTTAAGTGAAATCCTCCCAGCTTCTCAAACTTCACAGTTGAACTTATTTGGAACTGAATGCAATCAGATGAAAATGTCCTCCAAAACCAGGAAAGAAGTATATAATCTTCTATTCTTTCTGCTCAGGGAACATACCCTACATTTGGGACAGAGCTCGATTTGTTGGAATATTTTTTCACTATAGCTCCCCTATGGACTACACTGAGTCATACTTTCTGCAAGAAATGTCTCCGTTGTTGGCACAGTGATACAAGAAAAAGCTGTTAATGTGGTCATACCTTGTGGTTTTGTTTTATGAGACAAGTAATTGTGTTAATATACAGATATTGTGTTAGAAAATTAAATCATTCACATATAAGTATTGTGGTAAGAAATTATTTGTGTTATATACTTTCAATATTAAATGTGGTTCCTTAAAATGCTAATATGAAGTTACAACTTAAATGTTGAACATTCAAAATTTTATAAGGCAACAATATAGAAGTGATTCAGTAAACTACAGTTAGGGCTAATCATGGTGACAAGTCATGTAGGCTGCTATGCATGATATAATGTTACACTGAAAAGAATCATGAAAAAGCTACAATTTTTACCTTGTTTTAAAAAGATTTTATGTCTTATGTATGCATCCGTTGGGGGTCAGAAAATGATATCCCCCAAATTAAAGTATCAGAAGCAGTCTCAGAATCAAAGTTTCTCTCTGACCTTCTGCCTTCCTATCTCTCAGCCTCGTTCTCTTCCAAGGCAAATCATCTTTTCCCCAGAATCTCTTTTCCCCAAAGTCAGCTATGAAGTTTAAAATTGTTACTCTAACTCTCCCCACCCACTTCCTTCCAGGTAGGAAATGGCCAGAATGAAGGTATCTCATCTGCCTTGTTTGATTATGAGTCATAACAGCCCCATTCCAGAATCCTGCCCTATGCCAGAAAGAAATAAATTTCCTCCAATCAGTCTATTACTATTAGATAATACATTTTATTGCCCAATCACATTTCTACTCAACTGTCCCTGCTTCATTGAACCTAAATATAAAATAAGATAGTTTTCCCTGTGTATTAGTCAGGATTCTCCAGAGGAACAGAACAAATAGGATATATGTACATATGAAAGGGAGTTTATTAATGAGAATTGACTCACACCATCACAAGGTGAAGTCCCACAATAGGTCATCTTCAAGCTGAGGAGCAAGAAAGCCAGTTAGTGGCTTAGTCCAAGTCCCAAAGCCTAACCAGTAGGGAAGTTGACATGCCAGTGCAACCTTCAGTGTGTGGCCAAAGACCTGAGAGTCCCTGGCAAACTACTGGTGTAAGTCCAAAGGCCAAAGAATCTGGAGACTGATGTTCTAGGGTAGGGAGGATCCAGCACAGGAGAAAGATGAAAGCTGGAAGACTCAGCAAGCCAGCTTATTCCACTTTCTTCCACCTGCTTTTTCTAGTCATACAGGCAGCCAGTTGGATGGTGCCCACCTACATAGAGGGTGGGTCTTCCTCTGCTAGTCTGCTGACTCAAATGTTTATCTCTTCTGGCAATACCCTCACAGACACACCCAGAAACAATACTTTGCTTCCTTCAATCCAATCAAGTTGACACAATATTAACCGTTATACCCTATATCATTTGGTCATTTAACCTGGAGGTTCCTGTGTCATGTAAAACTTGGATTAAATAAATCTGTTATGCTTTTCTCTTGTTAACCTGTCTTTTGTAATAGGAGTGTTGGTTATTTTATCATACTCAGGAAATGCATCACATCTTTCTGTTCCTACACATCTATGCTTGTTATTTTATCATTTCTGCATTTCTGTGTGCTAGATTGCTTCCCATTTCCTATTTTCCACCATCATGAATAATGCTGCAATTAATATTTTCATGTAAGTTTGCTGTGTTTTATTATTTAAGATATACTATAAGAGGTTATGAGTATTTTTATGATTCTTATGGTCTCTGGCCAAATTATTTCTCAAAAGGGTTGTATCCATTTTGATTCCCACCAACAATACGTAAGACATATATTTCATGGAACATTCACTTGCTTTACATATTAGCATTTTTAAATTTTAATATTCCACAATTTTGCCTCACTAATGTTATTATTTGTATCTCTTTAATTCATAGAAGGTTGAATTTTTTCATGTATTTGTTTAGAAATTATATTTCTAGGCTGGGAATTATATGTAATTTCCTGCAGGAGAGAACAGGTAGTATCTTATTGTCACCCATTGCAAGATTACTGGCCAAGAGACCTATAGCAAAAAAAAAAAAAAAAACAGATTAACAAAAGAAAAGCATAACATTTTTATTTAATATAAGTTTTACATGACACAAGAGCCTTCACAAATGAAGACGTAAAGACCCACAGAAATCTATGTATTTTTGTAGAAAGTTGTGCAGAAGTGTGACTGGAGGACAAAGGGGTGTGATATAATGGAAATAAACAGGGGAGAACTCAGCCAGATCTGTTTGTTCAGAGTCTTACTGGCCTCCCAGTATAGGGCAGAGCCCCTCTGGAATAAAGGTCTTATGTCCTACTTTCAAGGGAGGTAGTGTAGGGAATTCTTTTATGGCCTCCTTCAGAGGAGAAAGGCAAGAGAAGATCAGCAAGGACCTTCCTGTTTCTGCGGAGCTTTGTTGTCAATTTCCTTCAGCTTAAAATACTCATCATGCCAAGGTGACATATTGCCAAGGGTTATTGTGTTCTGAGCCCTGACAATCCTTTATATATGTCTATGATGCTAAAGTGATTTTATGAATTATAATATTTGTCAGAAATAATTTCTCAGTGTATAGGGGAAAGATTTATTTTACCCATCACTAGCTTCACTGCTGAAGTCTCTGTAGCAACAGATAGATTGACAACAACAAAGCATGCAAATTTATTCTCTTATAAATTTTTTGTGACATGGGAGTCTTTAGAAAGGAGGACCTAAAGAAACAGGGAAACCCATGTATTTTCATGCTTAGGTTTGATGAAGAGTGGACAGTTCTGCAAAAGTATGACTGCACAAATAAGACATAATCTTACGGTAATAAACTAGGAGAAACACAGCAAGACCTGTTTGTTCAGATTCTTTTCTCTCCCTGTGTCTTCAGAGATAAGGATGTTCCTTCCCCTGGGCATAGGAACGGTACCTCTCTGAGGGTCTTATGGCCCACTTTAGGGGCGAAGGGCGAGTGAAAGGTGAGAGGGGGCTTCCTGGTTCTACTGTTTTCTCAAGCCTCAAGGTGACATATTTTTAGGGTAGCATGTATTAAACCCTATCACCAAACTTTCACTTGCCTTTTAATTTTCTTAATGTGTACTTAAAATATTTAAACTAAAAAATATTCGTGGAGTATAATCACTCACTCTATTTTCTTATTGAATTCTCCTGCTGCACTCATATTTAGAAGAGAAGTGTCTGTCCAAAGATCTAGTAAACATCCACTTTTATTTTCGTAAAGATTTTCTATGGCATTATTTTAAAACAATTAATTGCTTATTCTCTCCAGGATTTATTCAGGTGTGTAGTGTGGGCTTGATGGAAGATTATTTATGGTTTCTAATTGCTAAACAGATGACCCCAACATCATTTAATGTGGAGTAAGAATGAGAAAGTTTCATTTGTTGTCAATTTGTGCTACTTTCTTAAGGATTCAGTACATTTGTCCTTGCAATTGAAACCTTCTGGACTATTTTGTTCCATAATTCAGATTTCATACAAGTCTATCATAGATAATATTACTCTAATTAATGTTTGTATATTTTAATTCCAGAACAACAAAAAAATTACAGCTGTTAATGTTTTTGTGTTTGTTTTCTTATGCTTTTTTGTCTCAATCATAAATTATTTTTTTAGAAACAAATTAAAAAGTCAGCACATACTCAGGCCTATAACATGTATTCAGAGTTAATAAAGGTATTTTGTCATGTTTGATTCAGAACTTAGCCTTTCATTTGAAAAGTAACGAAATATGACAAATACATTAACATCTAAGTAACTGTCTTTACTTCCTAGTCCTGTCTCTATTGATCCTTCAAGACCTAGTTCTCTTATGGCTTAAATGTGGATCTTTCCTATCGATATACATATCTAAAATCTAGAGTGTTACTTCCTGTACATGTTCTGTTTAATTTATGTAAATGGTATTTTGTATATATTGCTCTACAACTTTTTTAAAATTTAAGATCACACTTTTGAGAGCTATCTATGTTGATGAATAGCGACCTAATTTATTCATTTTAACTGCTATGTAGTGTTATGACATGAATATAACAAAATTTATTTATTTGCCTTACTCAAAGACATTGGTTTATTTCCAATGCTTTTTATAATTACAAAGTGCTGAGTAGACAGACTTGATCTATTTTATTAGAAGAGAAAATAACAAGGTTAATTAACAGAAACAAAACAATTTAGATACAAAAATTCACTGAAAAGTCAAGATTGAACATACTCAGTGAAGAAACAGATAGGATAAAGAGTAGAACACAGTGTAACTGTAACCTCAAAAAGGATACATCTGTCAGTTTAAGCTCTAACAAAATATGTCTAGAATCTGTATGCTAAAAGCTATAATAAACTAATGAAAAAGGAAAGAAAATCATAAATGAAATACCAAACTCTAATCATGAATCTCTAGCAAGAATATTCTAAAATTTACGTAGAGATGCAAAGGAAACAGACTAGCCTGAACAATTCTGAAAAAGAACCAAGTTGGAGGTTTCATACTATCTGATTTTTTTAAATACCTATAAAGTTACAGTCATCAGAATAAGAAGCCCAGAAATAGACTACAGAAATATAGTAACTTAATTTTAGTAATTTTCAGAGAAATCTAAATAAAAGAAATGGAAAAAAATCTCTCACAAATCCATAAAATCTCTCCCTTCACAAAGGTAGATGAGAGGCTGGGTGTGGTGGCTCACACCTGTCATCCCACACATTAGGAGGCCCATGCGGGCAGATCACTTGAGGCAGGAGTTTGAGACCAGCCTGGCTAACATGTTTAAATCCCATCTCTACTAAAAATACAAATATTAACTGGGCTTGGCGCATGCCTGTAATCCCAGCAACTTGGGAAGCTGAGGCACGAGAATCACTTGAACCCAGAAGGCGGAGGTTGCAGTGAGCTAAGATCGTGCCACTGCACTCAAGCCTGGGCAACAGAGTGACTGAGACTCCATCTCAAACAAAACAAAACAAAAAACAAAGGTAGAAGAAAATAAAGCAATTTTATTATTCTATAAGCATTAAACTATAACGTAAGGAGCATCACATGCAACTGGCTAAGGTGATTGTAAAAATGGAAAGAAATCACACCATTTTGTATAGCAAAGCAGTTGCAGTCCATTACATACATGTGAATTGTCTTTATCAAAAAGAATAATACAACTTCTTATATTTTTGTGAAAAGCAGGAAGTTACACTAGGAGTCAAGCATGTAGGCTAAAACTCCCACAGGAACAGGAAGACAGAGCTCATCTTCCTCGATGTTTGCATTTCAAAAAGAAGACCCAAACATTCCCAAGAAATAAAAATCTCTGAAATGCAAAACTAGCAAGAGACTAATTTAGCTTTTAAAGAGATTTAAATACAACTCAACATGACAGATAAAACATTTGCAATCTATTTTCTAAAGGAACTATCTAACAGAAAGAAAGGGAGAAAATGTTTTCTCTCTCTTTTGGCATGAGGGAAAATTACATTTTTAGAATTTATATTTATACTTTATACAATATACAAAGACAGCTCAGTGGATAAAGAATAGTCCTTTCAATAAATAGAAAAATTGGGTGTCATATACAAAATATACGAACCTTAACACATACCACACACCTTATACAAAAATTAACTCAAATGGTTCCAGCCCCGGCGACAGAGCGAGACTCCGTCTCAAAAAAAAAAAAAAAAAAATAAATAAATAAATAAATAAATAAATAAATAAATAATAAAAAGTGAAAAAGTGTAAAACTATAAAACTTATAGAAGAAAATACAGGAGAAAATCCATGTGACTTTGAGTTTAGTAATGAGCTTTTTTTTTTTTTTTTTAGATATTTTACAAAAAGAGAAAAATTAATACATTTCAGTTGATTAAAATTTAAACTTTTGTTTTGTGAAAGACACTACTAAGAAAACAGAAAAGTAAACCAAAGGTTGGGAGGAAATATTTGTAAATCATATATCAATAGAGGACTTTTATCCAGAATATATAAAGGATATCTAAAGCTTAATATGAAGAAAACAAAAAGCTCACATTAACTTAACAAGAACTTTATCAAATAAAGTACACAATGGCAAGTAAGTATATTAAAAGCATCTCAACATTATCAGTCACTACAGAAATGCAAATTAAAACTACAAGAAGGCAGAATATTCTGCAAAGATGGTGGGGTATATAGCATCAAAATCTGACTCCTCCAAAGTCAACAATTGCACTGGCAGAATTTGTCTGATATAACTATTTTGGAACTCTGCAGTCTACTGAAGGCTTGCAACTTTTAGGGGAAAGCTTGGATGACAAATTGCTGTTATTTTAGTCAATTCCAGCTCTTAAAATAGTAGTAGCTACCTATGCTCTACACCAGGGGTCCCTAACCCCAGGGCCACAGACTTGTACAGGTCCATGGCCTGTTAGGAACTGAGCAGTACAGCAGGAGGTGAGTGGCAGATGAGCAAGCATTGCCACTTGAGCTCCGCCTCCTGTCACGTCAGTGGTGGCATTAGATTTTCATAGGAGCATGAACCCTATTGTGAACTACGCATGTCAGTGATCTTGAGAATCTAACTCATGCCTGATGATCTGAGGTGGAAGAGTTTCATCTTGAAACTATCCCCCATACCAGGTCCATGGAAAAATTGTCTTTCACAAAACTGGTCCCTGGTGCCAAAATGGTTGGGGACCCCTGCTGTACACCTCAGCCACATGGTAGACTATTTGCACATGTTCCTAGAGCAACTTGCACACAGCTTGTAGGACCCAGGGTGGACAAAACTAATTCTACTCTTTAAATAGTGTTCATCCGTGCTTAGTTGTTAATTGCCACTCTGATCACGAGGGTGCAGACATTGAGGTGGTAGCATTGTTGTTGTACCTTCCCAAATTGTGCAAGCCTCTTCTCCAGCTGAAGTGATTTCCAGGGGATGTATAAAGCTGGTGCCCCTCCCCTTCATTTTTCTTTTTTTCCTTTTTTGGAAGCCAGAAATTAAAGACTATGGCATTCAAAAGCACGCACATACGTGAAAGAAATTAGAAAATCACTATATATGCCCAGGGAAAGACAGAAGCTCAGAAAAGATCTGAGAAGACCTTAAGTTCACATCTGAGGTTGATTCTTGGCAAAGATATAGTCTATAGCAACAACGACAACCAAAAAGGTCTTAATAACAAAAATACTTAAACCCCAGGGAAGGGAGAAAATCTGATTTCCAGAGTTAGCATGTTATTACTTATAAATAGCCAGTTTTCAACAACAACAAAAAATTACAAGACAAGTAAAGAAACAGGAAATAATGGCTCATTCAAAGAAAAAAAAAAACCATGATAAAAATCATACCTGAAAATGGATCTACTAGACAAAGACTTAAAAACAACTGTCTTTAAGATATTCAAAAAAGTAAAGGAAGATGTGGAGAAAGTCAACAAAATGTTTTATGAACAAACTGGAAATAGCAATAAAGACATACAAAACCTAAAAAGAAACAAACAAACAAAAACCAAAATCCTGGAGCCAAAATTTTCAGTAACTGAAATGAGAAATTCACTACAGATATTCAAAGGTTTGAGCAGGCAGAAGAAAGAATCGGCGAACTTGAAGATAAGGCAATGGAAATTATTAAGATAAGACATGGAAAAAAGATTAAAGAAAAGTGGACACAGCTTTTGGGACACCATCAAGTGAATCAATGTACACATTGTGGAAAGTCCCAGAAGGAGAAGAGAGAGAAAAATAGAGAGACTATTTAAAGAAATAATGAGTTAAAGCTTTCTAAATTTGATCAATGATATAAATATAAACCTCCAAGAAGCTCAATAAATAAACTCCAAGTATGATGAATTCAATAAGACTCAAACCAAGACATGTTGTAATAAATCCTTTAAAAGTCAAAGGCAGAGAGAATCTGGAAAGCAACAACAGAGAAGTAACTCATTACATATGAGAAATCATAAATAAGATTATTAGGAAATTTCTCATCAGAAACTTTGGAGGCCAGAAGAGAGTAGGCTGATATATTCAAAAGGCTAAAAGAGAGGGAAAAAAGCTACCAATCAATAATCTTATATCCATCAAAACTGTCTTTCAAAAGTGAGGGAGAAATGAAAACATTCCCTGAGAAACTACAGCTGAGATAGTTTATTACCACTAGCCCTGCCCTGCAGA
This sequence comes from Rhinopithecus roxellana, assembly GCF_007565055.1. Taxonomy (NCBI): domain Eukaryota; kingdom Metazoa; phylum Chordata; class Mammalia; order Primates; family Cercopithecidae; genus Rhinopithecus; species Rhinopithecus roxellana. Next base: position 158,649,731 of record NC_044549.1, on the reverse strand, counting down.
CAATACTAACAGGAGTTCTGCAGGTTGAAATGAAAGGGCAGTAGACAGTAACTTAAATGTGTATGAGAAAATAAAGATCTCAATAAACACATGGGAAATTATAAAATTAGTATTATTGTAACTTTGGTTGGTTACTCCACTTTTTGTTTTCTACATGATTAGGAGATTAATGCATTTTTTTAAAAAATTATGAGTTTAAAAGCTAATGTTATAACATTTATTTTTAATTTTATGTTCTGTTTTCTACATAATTTAAGAGACTAATGTATTAAAAGGAATTATTTGTTTTTGGACAAACAATGTACAAAAATATAATTTTGTTATATTACCAACTGGAAAGGATGGCTATGGGGTAGTAAAGGAGTAGAATTTTTGTATGTTATTGAAGTTATTATAAATTCAAATTAGAATGTTATAAAATTAGGATGTTAAATGTAATCCTCATGGTAACTACACAGAGAAAATAGCTATAGAATATCCACAAAAGGGAATGAGAAAGGAATTTAAATATTTCACTACAAGAAAAATCACCTAAACAGAAGACAATAGGGATTAAGGGACAAAAAGCTATAAGGCATAAGGAGGTAAGTCTCTCATTATCAGTAATTACTTTAAATGTAAGTAGGTTAAACTCCCCAGTCAAAAGGCAGAGATTGGCAGAATGGATATAAAAATATGATTCAATTATATGCTGTGTAGAAGATACTCACTTTAGATCCAAAGATACAAATAGCTTGAAAGTGAAAGGATGCAAAGAGATATTCTATGCAATATTAATCAAAGAACACAGGTGGCTCTACTAATACAAGGCAAAATAAAGTTGAAATAACAAAAAGTTACAAGAGACAAAGAAGAATATTATGCAAAGTAAAATAAGCCAGTCATAAAAAGACAAATGTTACATGATTACACTTATATGAAGTACTCAGAGTAGTCAAAATCATAGAGACAGAAAGATTGGTAGTTTCCAGGGACTGGGGTGAAGGAAGAATGGAGATCTATTGTTTTTGGGGGGAATGTAGAGTTTGTTTTCCAAGAATAAAAGAGTTCTGGAGATAGGTGGTAATGATGGTTGTACAACAATGTGAATGTACTTAATATCTCTGAAGTTTACACTAAAAAATGGTTTAGATGGTAAATGTGATGTGTATTTTATCACAGTAAAAATGGAAAAAAAAACACAAGAAGATACAGGTATTAGAGTGGCCAATAAGGATGGCATTACTATGTGCTAGTGAGAACATGGAGCAACCGAAATAGAATATATTGCTGGTAGAGATGCAAAATGGTACACCCTCTTTCAAAAATAATTTAGCAGTTTCTAATAAATATATACTTATCATATGACACGGAAATCCCCTCCTAAGCTTATTGAAAACATGTTCACATGAAAACCTATAAATATTATAGATGCTTTATTCATAATTATACAAAGCTTGAAAGAACTCAGATATCTTTCAACAGATAAGTGGATAAACAAACTGTGTTATATCCATACAATGGAATATTACTCTGTGATAAGAGGAATGAATTATTGGTTAACACAACATGAGTAAATTTAAATATATTTTGCTAAATGAAAGCAGCTACACCCCCAAAGCTATCTTTATATGATTCCATTTATATGACATTATAAAAAAAGGCAATTACATTAGGATAGAAAGCAAACCATTAGTTGCAAGGTGTTGAAGGTGAGAAGAGAGGAGTTGACCACAAAGAGATCACACAAGAAAATTGTTAGGGTGGTGGAACTTTTCTCTATTGCAGTAGTAGATACCTGACTTTAATATTTTTCAAAACCCATGGAAGTATACACCACAATGAATGAATGCTACTATATGCAAATGTTAACATATCAACTGGGATATCAGGGTAATATCAAAGAAAAAAATTATTCTGGCATTTGATAAAATGGTAAGGAAGATTTCATTCAGGACTATTAAATAAATCAACTTCCGTCTGATCTCTCTCCTCTATTGCAATAAGAATATCAAGAGAGAACAGGCTTAGTTCCAAATACAACAAAGACGACTGGGGATTTACATCCAGCAAGCACATTGAGCGGAGTCAGTGTATAGAAAACTATTAACAGCAGGCTGGGCACAGTGGCTCACGCCTGTAATCTCAACACTTTAGGATGCCAAGGCGGTCAGATGACTTGAGGTCAGGAGTTCGAGACCAGCCTGGCCAATATGGTGAAACCCCATCTCTATTAAAACTACAAAAATATTAGCCAGGCATGGTTGCACACACCTCCAGTCCCAGCTACTCAGGAGGCTAAGGCAGGGCAGGAGACTTGCCTGAACTCAGGAAGCAGAGGTTGCAGTGAGCCGAGATTGCATCACTGCACTCCAGCCTGGGTGACAGAGTGAGACTCTTGTCTCAATAAAACCAAAAAAAAAAAAAAAAAAAAAGGAAATCATTAACAGGAGACCTTCAAGGGTAGGGGGATTTTTTTTGCCTAACTGACATGACAGGATTCTTGCTACAAACGGCCAAGGTCTTGGACATCAAAGGTGGGGGATGAAGAGCTTGATCAGATATCAAGGACGATCAGATATCAAGAAAGGAAGATTCTCCCTAAACTGACTTAGCAGTATTCTTGCTAAAACTGGACTGCACAAGGATGGACATGAAAGTCCAAGATGAAGGCCTAGTTGAGAAACGTGCTCAGAGGAGCCTTTAAAGACTGGTTAAAGACAGTCTATCCATAACCAGAAAGAAATGTAGATTGTAACAAATAAATCTAGCAGTATTAAACATTTATGACATAACTTCACTGAAGGGGATAGAGAGAAAAGAAGCTGACCTAGGTAACTCTGGAAAACAATTTTTTTTTTGTGGGTGCTGTAAAGCTAGAGAACAAAAGTACTGTTCACAAACACCATCCTCTAGCTGGGAAATTTTTTTTCACACAAAAGCACAGATTAGCAATTCTGGAACTAATCTAGATGTATAATAAATTTGAACCAATAAGTAAATATGTTGTAGATAAAGACAGCCAGATTTCTTATTGCCAGAGAAAGGAGTTACAAATAATCGAGAGATGGAGGAGTCGGAGAAGGCTAAAATAACTCTGTGATGCTGCCTTAAAATCACAGAAATCAGTACAAACTCATGTTTATACACACACACACACACAAACATGCATGTACACATATATGTCTAATATGTATAAATTACATGTCTGTGAATGTGTATGTACTTGTATTAGGATATATACATGTATTTCCTAGCTTTGTCCTCTTAGATGAACTAAATGCCGTGGCACCCAGGGCTAATGAGCACACTTAAGGTCCAGATAGTAGTTTTTACCATTCTCCAATAAAAGAAACCATGACTTCTTGAAGAAATGGCTGAATCTAGAGTTAGGACAATGAAAAAATGAGCCTGGAGCATCTTGTAGTACCAAAAGGTATGAAAGTGCTTTTTGTAAAAGATAAGGGCATGTCAAAAGGACACAGAAGTCAATCTGTGAAAGCTCCCAGTGATCAAACCTGGAACCACCTGAGCATAAAATGAATATCCTTGAGTCCACATTGATATAAGCACAAAATTAAATACATAAATAACTATGGGGAAATGCATGTTTTTCTTACAAAATAATTCCAATTAATAAATGTAAAAGGCATGACAGAAATATAAAGTCAGGCTGGGCGCAGTGGCTCATGCCTGTAATCTCAGCACTTTGGGAGGCTGAAGCAGGTGGATCATGAGGTCAGGACTTCAAGACCAGCCTGGTCAACATGGTGAAACCCCCTCTCTACTAAAAATACAAAAATTAGTTGGGCATGTTGGTGCGTGTCTGTAATCTCAGCTACTCAGGAGGCTGACGCTCCTGAGACCCAGCAAAGGGTATTTTGACAGAGTGCTGGGTCCCACCTCTGGGACCCAGGAGGTGGAGGTTGCAGTGAACCGAGATTATGCCACTGCACTCCAGCCTGGGCTGCAAAGCGAGACTCCGTCTCAAATAAATAAATAAATAAATAAAGTCAGCATTAGAACACCACAGGAATAATTGCAGCTGGCAACATCCGCTGATGGCTGCAAAAATTAGTGAGCAAAACTTTAAGAAGAAAGAGGATACTTGCATATCCTAAAAATCTCCCCTAAAATATGTATTAATTACTGTTAGTGGTTTTACTTTATGTCTATAGATTCATTTATACTCCTTACTCCAAAAATGGAGCTTAATTCTCCTCCATAAGTAACTCACTTATAAATTATAGTGCATGAAAAGGGAAAAACTAACTTCACAATGGAGAAACCTGTCAGGTACTACCTTAACCAAGTGATCAACGTTAACATCATCAGTAATAAGACTAGACACAACCCAGACATCTTAATCTAAGGCTAACTTTGTCCTACTGAGAGGTGACAACGTGCTAGCAGCCCTCCCTTGCTCTTGGCACCTCCTCAGCCTCAGCGTCCACTCTGGCCGCGCTTGAGGAGCCCTTCAGGCCACTGTTGCACTATGGGAGCCCCTCTCTGGGCTGGCCGAGACCACAGCCGGCTCCCTCTGCTTGCCGGGAGGTGTGGAAGGAGAGGCCGGGCGGGAGTCGGGGCTATGCGCGGCACTCGCGGGCCAGCGCCAGTTCCGGGTGGGCACGGGCTCTGCGGCCCCGCACTCAGAGCCGCCGGCTAGTGCCGTACCCTGGGCAGTGAGGGGCTTAGCACCCGTGCCAGCAGCTACGGAGGGTGCACCAGGTCCCCCAGCACTGCCAGCCTGCCCATGCCACGCTGGAATTCTCACCGGGCCTCAGGCACCTCCCCGTGGGGCAGAGCTCAGGACCTGCAGCCTGCCATGCCCAAGCACCCCCTTCCCTGCCATGGGCTCCTGCCCGGCCGGAGCCTCCCAGACAGGTGCCGCCCCCTGCTGCTGCAGCGCTGGTCCCATGGATGCCCAAGAGCTGAGGAGTGTAGACGTGCTGTGCGGGACTGGCTGCCCCCACCATGCAGTCCACTTGGCGAAGCCAGCTGGGCTCCTGAGGTGGGTAAGGACTTGCAGAACTTTTATGTCTAGCTAAAGGTTTGTAAATGCACCAATTAGCACTTTGTGTCTAGCTCAAGGTTTGTAAATGCACCAATCAGTACTCTGTCAAAACGGACCAATCAGCTTTCTGTAAAATGGGCCAATCAGCTCTCTGTAAAATGGACCAATCAGCAGGATGTGGGTGGGGTCAGATAAGGAAATAAAAGGAGGCTGTCCGAGCCAGCAACGTAACCGAGTATCCCTTTCCACATGGTGGAGACCTTGTTCTTTCGTTCTTTTCAATGAATCTTTCTGCTGCTCACTCGGTGGGTGCGGGCTTATTTTATGAGCTGTAACACTCACCGTGAAGGTCAGCAGCTTCACTCTTGAAGTCAGGGAGACCACGAACCCACCGGAAGGAACGAACAACTCCAGACAGGCCGCCTTTAATAACTGTAACATTGCGAGGGTCCATGGCTTTATTCTTGAAGTCAGCGAGAACAAGAACCCCCCATTTCAGACACACTACTAGTGAGGCAAGGCTTTTTAAAGTGTTCTACCCAATGCTTTTCTAACTACTTTACCCAATGTCTTGTAAATCATGAGGTTTTTCAGCGTGGCTAATAGAAGGAGGCAATATTACAGGCTCTGTATGGGAAGTGGACACTGTTTCCTTAAACCTTCTAAGGGAATTCTTTCTTCAGCCTCAGGTAGTTTTCTTACATACATGTGCTGATCAGTACTCTGTTGAAGACTCAAGGGAGACACTGTGTGGATCAGAATTTTCTCTCAATGCAGCTCTTTTCTCTTCAGTAATCTGTCCCATATTCTCTAAATACCTGGTTTCCCCAGTCTTTCAAATCTGTCTCTCAGTTCTGAGATCCACCTTGGTTTCTCTTCCTGTGCCACACTTAAAAAACAAACAAAAAACACCGCATTCATTAAGCTGGAGCAATCATTGGGTTCACCTCATTAGCTTCCTATATTTCAGGGATCACTGTGCTTCATGACGTGATGTCCAGTGTCTTAAAAACCTAATGTGTTTTGTCATGTTGTTTTGTTGTTTCATGTGAAAGAATAAATTTGGTTCCTGCTACTCCACCTTGTAGAGTTGAAACACTCTTTAAGTTCTTTAATTCTAGCTTTTACATCTGTTATCACTCAATCATTTTATCTGTGTCCATTTATTTCCCTTATGACAGTTTTCTCAAGTCAATCTTGTGCTTAATTCATCTAAACATCAAAGTATTTTATATTTATTATCTAAATATCAACAATCATTGCTAATACCTGCTGTTTCCAGTGCAGAGATGAATTACAGAAGCACAAAAAGTATATGCAGAATACATAAGTGATGGAATTAATAAAATAATACTTTTCAGGATTATTTTAAAAAGTATCTGGGTAAACATAAAGCACTCTAATATGTTTAAAAAATATTTATATTTTTTACCCACAACTAAATCTTCCCCACTGTAATCTCTCTGTCTCTCGACTCTGTGAGGTCAATTTATTACTTATTTTTCTCCCAATATGCTATGCATGTCTTCCATTTCTTTCCCAGTGATTCAGGTCTGTCCTTTTAAGTTCATGAGAAGCCCACAGCAGCTTAAACTGGTTGAGTTTGATGCTCTACTTCACCACTGCAGCTCACTCAGGTCAACTCTCTAACAGGAAGCAAACTGGTAACTACTTTGTGAAACTTGAAATATGCTTGACTCTTGTGATCCAGAATAACTGTTGCTGAGTATTTTTTCCTCGTTTTAAGGGTTTAATGGCTATTTTGGTGAAAAAGAGAGAAAAGGGATTTTTTGGGCAATTACTCTTCAAATTAAGAAAAATCATCTTTAAGCAATCAAACTCACAGTGGGGTCCAAAGTCACCCAAACATGCAGCTAGTGCTCTTAATTCAGCAAACTCTTTGAAGAATATTCATTGGATTTTTAATTTTGAAGATAAGAACCAAAGGCAACCCATTTAGATAGCATCAGGCCTAAGACTTTAAGACATTTAGTTATTACAGCAGGCAGCATCACAAAACATTCAGCAACCATGGGATTTGAGAGCAGCAGCATAAATGCCAACCATTGACTTCTAATTACCAAGCACTTCTTAAAAGATGGCAGTTGGCACAGTGGCTGGTGATCCAGTTTTTCTTCAGTTTTCATGTGCAGTAGTAAGTTATGATTGTTGATGTGTTTGTTTTCTGCGTTGTATCACATCTCTTTCTGGAAGTTACTTGCTCATCCAAATTCATTCAGCCACTTGCCTACTTAACTACCTTCCTCCCAAATTTCCCTGGTAATGACAATCATTTTTTCCACTTTCCCATAATCAAAGATTTGCATCAATCTTCCACAAATATCCTTACTCATAATAGTACACCCTTACTATTGGTCCTTTAGAATAGTGTGATACACACATCCTGTATATTAAACTGCTGACTTGTGAAGGGGAAGCTTAAACATTGGCTAGTGTTCAGGTCAATGACCTTGGTACCAATTTGATCTCTTTTAGAAGTTAGGTATTTGTAGCTCTACCAGGTTCTGTTAACTCTGCCTTACTCGCCATTTTTGGAAATTGGATTTTATTGTTTAGGCTTGGCCTATGCAGCATTCAATCTGCTCTTTTCCCAAGGTGTAAAGTGTAGTGGTGGTCACTGCATTTCAGTTAAAAATCTTGTACTTCATTTTTGGCTTTAGAGAACCCAGACCTGCTGCCAGCACTTGGCCAACATCCTGACCAAGTCAGCCTCATCCCTAAAAGTACCATACCTTCAACCTATAATCCAGTCTCCAGCCTGTAACTACATACACACACCATAGGCCAGGAGTAGAGCTATTGTGTGAAACCTGTATCTATTAAGATGTTTCCATGATATTAAAACTCAGACCAATAGAGATTGGAAGACACTATGCTTCCAATGAGAGCATAAATATGCAGGATTAGTCACGTGACTGTTATTTCAGTGGTTTAGTTAGCTATAGCAGGGGTGGAACAGGCCTAGGTGCCACACAATTAGTTTATTCACAGACTCTAGGATCTGTTCTTCACTCTTGTTTGTTCACATTAGGAGAAGAGATGCAGAAATTCGCACCTATACCTTACTCAGCTACAACTACATATGGATATCCTGAGCTTGCAGAGAGTAAACATTTTTTTTTTTTTTTTTTTTTGAGACGGAGTCTCGCTCTGTCCCCCAGGCTGGAGTGCAGTGGCCGGATCTCAGCTCACTGCAAGCTCCGCCTCCCGGGTTTACGCCATTCTCCTGCCTCAGCCTCCCGAGTAGCTGGGATTACAGGCGCCCGCCACCTCGCCCGGCTAGTTTTTTTGTATTTTTTTTTTAGTAGAGACGGGGTTTCACCGTGTTCGCCAGGATGGTCTCGATCTCCTGACCTCGTGATCCGCCCGTCTCGGCCTCCCAAAGTGCTGGGATTACAGGCTTGAGCCACCGCGCCCGGCCGAGAGTAAAGATTTTTAAAAATTCCTCACAATTTGCATACCAGATTAGGGCGATATGTGAGTTCTTGACTGGTAAACCAGAAAGTCACTATAACATGAATGTAAAAGCTCCTTAGAAGTCATTCAGGTTGGATTGTATAGCTCTGCCCTCAAAGATGTGAGAAATACCAAAATTGATTCACAGGCTCCAGACAGCAGAGAGTAAACACTTGAGTTGGGGATATTCATCCCAGAATGAGAAAATTATCTCCTATAGATCCAAATTAGAGGCCTTAGAGGGGTTTTTGAACACTTGACCTAGTCATTCAACTAAAAATTCAACACACGTTAACTTAGATATGAGATGAAAGACATTTTTAAGAACCCATGCTAAATATAAAAATTAGTCCTAAAAGAAGGGAGTTGAGGAGGTAATGACATTTGCTCAAGCATCCATTGCTCATCCTCTTCTGTACCCAGCCCATTAGCAGAAAGGAACCACCCCTGCAGAGAGAACAGCTGTGTTTCCATTACGGTTTAACAAAGCTTTCAAATAATAGAATAAAAATTGTTTAGGACTCACCATCCACATGAACCATAGTTTGAACTATTTGTCTATTACATTGTTATCAGTTAGAATTTCAAATTCCAGAATATTTCAAATGTGAGTCTATATGGTGTCTTGCGAAGTCTTAAGATGGATGAACTCTTGTCATACTCTATCGTGAGGAAATATTTACAACTCAAAATCATGCTTAAGAAGAAAAATTTTCTGAGATAAGTCTAGCTGGGCACGGTGGCTCACACCTGTTATCCCAGCACTTTGGGAGCCCAAGGTGGGCGGATCATGAGGTCAGGGGATCGAGACCATCCCGGCTAACATGGTGAAACCCTGTCTATACTAATTAAACTACAAAAAAATTAGCCTGGAGTGATGGCAGGCCTGTAGTCCCAGCTATTCAGGAGGCTGAGGCAGAAGAATGCTGTGAACCCGGGAGGCGAAGCTTGCAATGAGCCGAGATCATGCCACTGCACTCCAGTCTAGGTGACAGAGCAAGACTCCATCTCAAAAAAAAAAAAAAAAAAAAAAAGGAAACATTTTCTGAGATAAGTCTAAATTTATTTTTAAGAAGAAACTTTTCTCTTTTCCTGTAGGGGTACATTTACTGACCAAAACACATTATGTCTCAATTTGTAACATGTGTTTTAAAATTAGAGGTGACTTTAGCACTTTCTCTAAGGCAATTGGTTAGTTGTTTTACATTTATGATATGCCCCTGAAATTAAAAAGTCATCTCCAAATACAAAAGCACCCATCTGCCAATCTTCCTTACTCCCCTAATTATATATTGAGCAATTGATTACTATGTGTGAAGCCCTCTATAAATATTATAGTCTATTTTTTTAAAATGCACAGAGATACGTAATTACAAATAGTTGCACCTATAGTTTAGGGAAAGTACAGCAGCTTATGTTGGTGCAGACGCCACTTGGGTGGGTAGAGAATAGGCAGAGAAGCCATTCTTAAAGAACTGAGAATCAAGCTGAGATCTGAACTGTAAGCACAAATTTAGGTAGGTGTAGAGAGAGAAGTAGGAAATCACACTTGAGAAAAAGGGAGTACATGCAACATTCAAAGGTTTTAACATTCAGGGGAAAGGACAGGGGTGGCTGAAAGAAGACTGAATTTTCTGGAGCCCCGCATGAGAGAGGCTGCAAAACATAAAGCTGAAACTTCATGAAACCTGGAGGCATGCAGAGCTTTGGCAACCACTTGCAGAATTTGATCCTTATGAGAATTCAAATGACTTCCTTCCATATAGCTTAACTATCAGGACTAAGAATGAAGATCACTTACACCAACAAGATTTAACTCTTTATTCTTAACTGTAGATTCTTGCTCAGAAAGTTAAGGTTGTAAATCAATGAATAACTTTGTTTACTTTAGGAAATTCCTGCTACCTGATTTATCCAAATAAATAAACACTTGACTCATCTCTCACATCAGGACAAAAGAATGCTCACTTGCAGAAACAGCTTGCTTATCAAACAGCAGTTTGTTTATCAAGACTCACATCAAGACTTTCACTTTGCTGTGCTCTCACTGGTGCTAAACGATTACATGATAAATTGTATTCGAGTCAGTTTGTCTTCTAAGCCACTTGTGTCCGGAACCAAACCCTATAAATATCCTCCTCTTCCCCCTTTCTGGGACACCTCTAAAACTTATTCAAGGCCATAGGATAAATGGACTTAGCTTTTCTTCACTTAACAGGTTTTCTGGTAGTCTTTGGCAGAGTTGGTAGTTGTCAATCCTGGGAGCAAACAAAAAGCTATTGAAGATTTTTAAGAAAGTAAAAGATAGGACCAGCATTTTAATTTGGTTGCAGTTTGGTGAGTAGATTGGACAAAGCACAGAATCAATGTATGGATGTGGCAGGGAAAGGTGACAGAAGCTTGGAATTTGAACATGACAATTGAGATAGGATAAATGGATGGATTAGAGATGTGTTTTGAAAGTAGATCCAACAAGGCCTGCTAACAGTGGAGGAGAGGGGGAGTTAGAGGTGTTAAGCATTAATTTATGAATTTTTGGTTTGCAAACTAGATAGAAAATGCTGGCAGTTATTGAGATGGAAAACATAGAAAAGGAACGGGTTTGGAGAGAAATGTGAGGGTTGTGGGTAGGAAATCATGAGTCAGTTTTGGGCATGCTGAGTTTGAGGTGTCTTTGAGATACTCAAGTGGCACTGTCAAGTAAGCATTTGGACATGTGATCATGGAGATCAGAAAAGGTCTGAGAAACAAAGCGATGGCCAAATACTCAGAAAATAATTATTTCATCTCCACTGTGGTTCCCGTTTAAATTTCTTAGTATGTGCACCCAAAGGGCCCTTTATACTCCTATCCTCCAACTTTAGTGGCAAAAAGCAGAAAGGAAAATTCTTGTATTCAGGCTTGAGAAAGATGGCAGGGTGGTATGATGTAATTATTGCCTTCTAAGACCAACTTGGTTCTTAATGGCCTTTCCTTTCCATATAGCTGTACTAACAAGAAGAAGTTAAGAGTCTGGTCTCTGGGGTGAGGTGGACTTAGATTTGACTCTTGAATCTATAACTTACTAGATCGATAATCTTAAGAAATTTTCTTAAACTGAGCCTCAGGTCCCTCAATTATAAGTTGAGGATAATAACAACTACCACTTCATAGAGGATTATGAGAAGTAATTAAGTCCATGTAGTGTGGCTGGTATAGTACTTGGTGTGTAGTATGGACTCGATAAATGTTACTTGTTGCTATAATCATCCTTGGATTACTGCATTAGAGGATTCTCAAGCTTGTAGAATTTTGGCCATAAGAAGTGCCATGCCTGCAAAATTAGAGAGTTCAGGAAACAGAAAACCTATACTATTTTTCTAATGTACTTCAGGCCCACACCCAAACTCACTGCCAACCCCATGGAACTATAAGGGTCTAAATATCCAGTGCTTCATTTGACTAAACTCATGCCCGTTGAGAAGTGGAAAATAGAATGAAGACTGAGAGCTCTCATTTTTCTCCCCTTGTGACTTACATTTAACTTCGGGTTGTTTTTGTATCATTAGATGAGTTTTCCCTTAAAAACTTGTCAAGAGTCCCTTTATTGCAGTGTTGCTACTGAACTGTGTTCCCTAAAGCCAAGAGATTCATGAAAAGGAAACTTCTTTCTGAATCCAGTTGGATTGAACAATTTAATCCATATTTTCTTTTCTTTTTTTTTGGTTCATTTTGTTCATGGACTGTCAAAAAGAGAGTAATCCATATTTTCTTGAGTTAAATTGTATAAAATAAATCCTATACAAATTTGAACAAATCATGCAAGTTCTACTTAGTTGAAATAAATTTGCCCAAGATCAAACTAGCTCAAATAGAATGTGATCAAAACAGAGAGACATAAAATTACATCAAACTGCAATCAGGCCAGTTCAAATTATATTAGGCTACTTCAGACCAGTTAAAAGGAATCAAACTGGTCCTGAAGAGCTTAAGTTGAGTCAAATTTTTTTTCCAGTTCAAAATTGGCTCTAATTGAGTCAAGGGGATTAAGACATTTCAAGTTGTATCAATGCATTTCCAGTTGGATTAGATAAGCATGAACCATGCAAGCTGGCTCTGATCAGCTACAATGAGACAAAAATGAATGCTAAACAGTTTAATTGGATTCAAGTTTTATCAATCTAGGTTAATTTCTGTGCTGTCTGGAAAAACAAAATATTGCTTTAAGAACTGGTGTCACTCCATGCTTGAGTCATGGTGGCAAAAACGATGAGTTGCTTGTCAGTGTCCATTCTCCTAGTTTTCTTCATTACTAGTGGAACTTATATGGTTGTGATCATCAATGTATCTAGCTAAAACAAAGCAAAAAAAAAAAAAAAAAGACTACATCTTCTAGTCTCTTCTGAAGAGAAATATGGCAAATGGAGTGGGCATTGAAAAATGAGTTCTTTTCTATTTCTTGCGCCTGAATTGTGGAAAATGTCTGGAACCACAGAGTTGCAACCATGGATAAAACATGGTGACTTAATTCATCTCTAAGGATGTCAGGATAAAAATATATAAGGATCCTGGGTCCCTGATAACATGGTGAAGGTACCATCCCCTGTTTCCAAAGTGGTCAATGCTCCTTCCAAATCTCCTAGGCACTCACCAGTCCTGCTGAAGACTTTAGCTTCAAGCATCTGTACTCTGTCTAAAAGATTTCTCGGGCCATGGGAGCATAGTGGGGTACTGTCGGGTTGCTAATGCCCCTGGAATCAGTTACAACTAACTTATCAACCAATAGATTAACAGCTGTTCTTCCCCAGCCCTCAGATGGAACATCTCCAAGGTATATTCTATACCCTTTCCCAGATGTCATGTGTAGGATTAAGCCTCAGTTGCTCAGAGCACTAATTTTCTCACTGATATCACTACTGATTCTCTCCCATTTCCTGTCTCAATGTACCACTCTCTAAACAGTGTTTCCTGGCGTCACCAAATGAATAGGCTACTTGCTCTCAAATCCTTGTCTCATACCTGCCTATGAGGTAACCAAATGTAAGACCATCTCTGGATTGTTTATCTTGGAACTTCTTTTGAATAAAGAAACAAGCCTCTTTAATTAAATCACAATTATTTGAGTATTCTCTTATATGCTGCTAAACCTCATCCGATCCAATTAGCAATGTAATAATTTCTTTTTTTTTTGTTTTCCTTTTTGAGGCGGAGTCTCACTATGTCCCCCAGGCTGGAGTGCAGTGGCCGGATCTCAGTTCACTGCAAACTCTGCCTCCCGGGTTTACACCATTCTCCTGCCTCAGCCTCCGGAGTAGCTAGGGCTACAGGCATCCGCCACCTCGCCCGGCTAGTTTTTTGTATTTTTTAGTAGAGACGGGGTTTCAACGTGTTAGCTAGGATGGTCTCGATTCCCTGACCTCATGATCCGCCCATCTCGGCCTCCCAAAGTGCTGGGATTACAGGCTTGAGCCACCGCGCCTGGCCAATAATTTCTTAAGCTTAAATCACTTTATTATTACTAGACCTTTTTCCAATGAAGAACAGCTATTAAAAACCAAATACCAGAAGAAGAATTTAAAAGCCTTTTTATTTAATAAAGTCTGATGCCTACTAAAATATTGAAAATTATATTCTAAATGTTTACTTTTAGCAAATACAATTTCAACAAGTAAATGGCTTCTACATTGCCAACTAGTAAATTTCAGTTTTTACTTGATTCATCCATAGCTTTTGATAGAGTTGGTCCTTTCCTCCTTTCTGAAAAATGTTTCTCTAATTGGTCTGTAGGCAACCACCCTCTCTTGGCTTTCCTTCTGCCTCATTGGCTGCTGCTTTCCAGTTTCCCTTGCTGGTTTCCTCTCATCTCAAGCTGGTATTCCCAGGCTCAATCCTTGCCAGTCTCTCCTCTTTATCAAAAAGCATGTTCCACATGATATCATTCAATCCCATAATTTGAAATAGTATCCCTAGGTTGATGGATCTTAAATTTACGTCTTCAACCCCAATTTCTCCCCTGAAGTTGAGACTCATAACTAACTACTTATATACCATCTGTGGTTGACTGGCTTTTAGACAGCTCAATTTTCACATGGCTGAAGCCAGGCAAAACCACTCTTCCTGCAATCTTCAACACAGTAAATGGCAACTCCTTTATAATGGTTGCCCAGGCCAAAAGCATATGAAACTAGCCACAATTCCTCATTTCTCTTTCAACACTCCACTCCAGTAGCCAACCCTATCAACTCTACCTTTAAATACTTCTAGAATCTGACCCCTTTTCACCATACCTCCATTAAAATGCTAGTATAAACCACCATAATTTCTTGCTTGAACTCTTTCAATTGCTTCCTATTTTAGTTCTCTGAGTCTACTCTTGCCCCCTCCCCACACCCAGTTCTCTAAGCAGTAATCAGTGTGATCTTGATTCAAATGTAAGTTGAATTACATCAGTACCCTGTTCAAATTTTCCAGTGTATATATATCCATCTAACTCTAAATCTTCACCTACAGAACCCAGTGTAGCTGACTCCCAGACACTTTTTTACTTCATCATTTACCACTCACTCTGTCATTCACTTGGTTTCAGCCAGACTCACCTCCATGTTGATCCTTGGACACATACCATGAATGCAACTCCTCAGGCCTCTGACTTATCATACCCTCTATCTAGAAGATCTTCTTACCAGCTATCCTTGTGCCTCTCTCCCTCACTTCCTAGAAGTCTCCACTCAAGAGGCCATGACTAACCAACTTTTCTACCATAGCACGGCCCACCACACTCTCCCTTCCACGTTCTATCCCTCTACTCTGTTTTTCTTCAGAATATTTATCACCACCTGACTTGTTACATATTTATGTGTCGTCTGTCTCGGTTAGGATGAAAATGTTAGAAAGGACTTTCTATTTTATTCACTGAATATCTCTAATACCTAGATAATTGCCTAGAACATAGCAGGCATACTATAAATGTTTTAATGAAAGAATAAATGCATTATAATAATACTTCGCTCAAAAAATTATTTTTGACCACTTAGTCAGATACCTGATTGAGTGTGTGGTATGTTTGAATATTTCAAGAAAAAATAATGAAATTTTCAAAATTTCTGGCAGCAGTTGTTTTTTACATTGATCAAGGAGCTGCCCTCTCATAAAAAGGCACAGCAGGAGTTGAGCTGTGGCTGAGCTACCCATGGCTTACCTAGTAATTGAGAAAGACTAAACAAGAGAGTCCACTCTTGGCTATAACTGCTTTTTTCCATTTTATTCAAGGTGTTAAATACAGAGAGCTTTCAACCTACTTTTTCAGTCATTAAAGCTAAAATGCCAACCAAGTCCAGTTCACTTCTAAAACGTGTTGGTACAATCCAGTAAGGAGGAGATGACAGGAAGAAAAGTCAACAGCGCTAAGTATAGTAATGTTCCTTTCTGTTTCATGAAACCCGAATTGTTACAAACATCAATTTTAGGAATATTTTATGTAGACATTAAAACAAAAAGGCAACAAGAAATGCAAAATAAATACACACACACACAAATAGGTTTCACCTGAGAATTTGAAGTAATTCAGAGAAAGATTTAATATTCTTTGACCAATAGAGATACCGAGAAACTGCACACTAAAATGAAAATAAGCAAGAAAAGCAAATAGTACTCAAAATTTAAATGACATTAGTTAATAATGGAGTGTGAAAAGGTTACTGAATATGCTAAGTCTAATACTTTAACACTCTTCAATCACTCACCTTTTAATGCAGAGCTTTATTATATTCATAATCTTACTTTGTTGAACTCTACACCCACACCTATGAATTCCATCAATTTCTTAAATAAAACTTTCCTAGAAATCTAGGACCACTGTCAGAGATAGAGTTAAAATCACCCACTATCAGGGTAAATGGAGGAAGTATTTCCACTGAAAGGCTGCTGATTCCCAGATTCTCTAATATAAACCACTTAATAATCTATGCTGACATTTCAAATCTTAGGAAAGGGAATGTTGTACAACCGTGGACTTCCTTGTGTTTATTCCCTATGAGGCACAGAGCAAGATAAGAAACAAGCCCCTCAAACTAAAAGAGGAACACAGAAACATATATGTATATATATCCACACACATATGTATGTGTATATATATGTATATATATCACAGAAACATATATATATATGTCCCAAATTTGTTCCCAAATTTTTCTTAAAAAGCACCCCAGTTCAGGTATCTTGAATAAAGAAAATTAGTCATAGATGAAAAAAAAAAAAAGAAAACCTTCCAGTTGTCTACTAAGAAAAAACTAATATGAATATTATGTGCATTTCTATTTTGAAGACTAACAGTTTATTTATTAATAGAACCTGTATTTTTCTGTCAATTGTGCTTTCAATTATTGTGCTTTGAATATATATATATGAATATATATATAGTCCATCCCTGGCTAATGACACAAATGATTTTGGGAAGTGAGTTAGGACTATTGCTCATTGATTGAAAGGGCCATACTACAAAGTGTTTACCTTTTATTCTAATTTCTAACTGAGAAAAAACAGAATGGATAATTTTAACTTTTGAGATAAACGTTCAGCCTGCATAAAACATACATCTCTATGAAGTAAACATGTTACACAGTTTCTCTCTTTAGAAACAGCTTTGACATGCTTCTGATGTCTTTAAATCTTTGTGCTACAGATGCCATAGTTGTATTATGTCAAAGACTGGCTCAGAGGCTTCTGAAACATTAGCTCTCCCTTTGCTGGCAAAACATCAGAGTGAGTATTCGATCATTACAAGGTTTTTCTTAAACCAGTGTTTCTCAGATTTTACTGTGCATCAGAATTCCCTGAAGAGCTTGTTAAAACCTAGAATACTGGGCCTTACCACCAGAGCTTCTGATCCAGTTGGTCTGGGGAAAGCCTGAGAATCTGCATTTTTAACAAGTTCCCAGGTGATGCTTTGATGCTGATAGTCCAGAGACCACACTTTGAGAACCACTGCTTTAAACTGTTAGTTTATAAGTTCTTTAAAGAGCAATGTAAGCTTCGAATCCAGAACCTAGATAGTACTTACTATCAGAGCTGTGTTCCAGGGGCATTCCTTGAGAAAATCATTTTTTTTTTTTTTTAACTTTCTTGTTTTAGCAACAGTAATGCCCAGGCAGCTAGAGAGTCCTTAATATTCATTGCTTAGCATTTTGGTTTTGTTGGGCCTGGACTTGGGAGTATTTCCTATTCCTTATCAGAAGGGCTGAAATCTACTGTGTATCCCCAAGATGTTCTGAATCTAAACTCTCCCAGGACAGCATTTATGCCTCTGGGGGACCAAAGCCACAGCTACATGTCTTTACCCAGTAAGTCTATCTCATCCAGGAGGAAGTCCATGTCCTCCCGGCTCACTTGAGGGCTGATCACCACCTGGCGGAAGAAGTTGACCTTTCCCCGGTGCGGCTGGTAGCCCAGCATCAAGCTTCCCTTCTTCATCATCCTCTCCTTAATGGCTGGGGCCACCTGTGTGGGGAGAAAAGGGGAGGGAGGTGAAAGACTAGAACACCAAGGCATTTCAATGGCATTTTCACCAGCATTTGACATTTACTGGGCATCCCCTGGTTTGGATCCCATTCTCATGCACACAAGGTTGACACTAGTAATAATAATAATTTATGGAGGACTGATGACATATGAGTACTGATTCAAGTGCTTTAGACATACTAATCTTCACAATAACCGTAAGGAAGATGCTACTAATATGCCCATTTGTGTTCGAGAAAACAGGTACATGGAGACTAAATCAATATCTCAAGGTCCCAGGCATTTTCTCCCTAAGCCCATACTCTTAAGTATAAATCATTATGCAATGCTGCCTCGTTAAAAACAAATCAGGTGTCCACAGGGATTACAGTCTCATTCTCAAATTTGTCTTACCTGAACTCGGGTGTTATTAGTTATCTTGAATAAACAAAATTAGTCATAGATGCAAAAGAAAGAAAACCTTCCAGTTGTCTACCAAGAAAAAACAAACATGGATATTACGTGCAGTTCTATTTTGAAGCCTAACAGTTTATTAATTTATTAATAGAACCTGTATTTTTCATTAATTATTGTGCTTTGAAAATGTATGGCTGCCATTCCTAGAAAAAAATGAAAGTTAGATATTATTCTCACATATGAAATATAAACATTCTGTCTCTTATTAAGAGATGTAAATGTGGTAATAAAATTAGGAAGCACATATTTTAAAGATCTATAGCTGACATGAGAAGTACAGGCCCTGATAATCCAGATACACAGATTTTTCTAAAAGTTTAATGTTTGAAGAAACTATACTAATTTAAGAACCACTTGGGAAAATCACTCCATTTTCTAATCAGTAGTATGGCCACCAAAGAGCTAGGTTGTAAACTTTTAAAATAGTGAAGTTCATTTTTGATACACTGAGTTAAAATATTAAGAATACACTTTTACTATCTTGGAAATCCAAGCGAAGTTTTTCTATTTGAATTTTATTTTAACTTTTTATTGAGTGTGTCCTATGCAAATATGTGGAAAGGGAATATAATGAGTTTCTATCCTTGCCTTCTCAGGAAGATGAGACTTACTCCTCCAGAAGGGAAGAATACATATAGAAAGAACACCAGGCAGAGTGTGGTTTTGAACTCCTTAGGGGCATGAATCTTGGTTCCCATGAGTCTCTCTCTCATAGTGTGACAATCCCATATCACTCCAGTTTTGAACATACCCACATTTTGTCAGCAAGTCAAATGACTTCATCTGACACTCAGCACAATCTTGATCTGTTCCAAAGCTGATGGAAAAATTGGGTGTTTTAGACCTCTGAAGATACTATGTGTTGAACTTAACCACAGAGCCTTCTCAAGGGATGTTCAAGGGTAATTTTAACTCAACAGTTTTTTTTCCGTATGTGCTAATTTTAGATAAGTCTTGCAAAACATAGACTACACAGTGCTTACAATAACAAAACAAACACCTATTCAGCAAAATCACATTGCCATTCTAGCAAAAGATTGGAAGTTTCTTACGTTATAACAGGATACAAAAGGAAAATATATGCATGTAAAAGAAAAAATGTAGAAAAGGTGATGTTAGAGGTCAAGTTAGTGAAAAAAGCATGGGCCATCAGGTTCTACAAATTTCTAAATATATGTGACACATTTTATTCTGAGCTTCCTAGAGATTAGAAAAATGTGATTAAACAACAGCCTCCATTCACTTGAAAAGAGTGACAGATGTCCAGTTGATGCTGGAAGCTGGAAGCTAGGAAGTAACTCTACTATGCTTATACGTATCTGCTTGAAACCCATGAATTTGTATGCATTGGTTGAGTTTTCTTCCAAATCCATTTATGCAAGTAGTAATTATAAAATCAAGTAAAATAATATGTAAGACAAAGACAGGTGAGTGCCAAAAAAAGTGATTTTTATAAAAACTAAGTTGAGTCCGTTGGAAAGACTGGATAAAGGGGGATGGCTAAACATCATTGCGATCACACTAGGTAAGAGAACTGTAAAAGCTTATGAGAATCCAGACTGATTGTGCATTGCGATCACTACACAGGTGCCTGAGTACTTCACTTGAAGAAACCTGAGCTGCATAAGACAAGATGATTCTTGAAGAACATGGTTTATACAAGAACCGTGGAGGGCCCTCTCGTCATCAGACCTCTACTTAAAAGATTCACTTGTTTTTAAAAAGCATTTGGAAATCTTCACTAGGTGGAAAAAACCTTTCCATCAAAAGATGGTAACATAAATGTACATTGATGTACAAATATAACATTAAAAATTTAAATATAAATATACAAATATTAAATGGGAAAATGTTGACATTATGTATGCATCACATTATTTTCTAAGATTATTTGCTTTATCTGACTAATCCTCCTCACCTTAGGTAGGAGGGCTTCTCATGCGTTTGTGGATATAAATGGGTGTGCATGCATAAGCATGTGTGTGTGTGTGCCTGTGTATATGCACATGTGTATGTACACACACAGTGTATTTACACACACACATATAATTTAAACCTCTGACCCACCATATTGTACCGCTCTTTAAAACCTCTCTGGCCACAGGGCAATGGAGAACTATGCTTTGACTTAGGTTCATGATAAAAGTACATTTGTTTTTAATTCAAAGAATGAGTGGCCTTCTGAATGTAAACTGTGAGAAAAAGACAACAGTACTGCCAGTGCTAAATCAAGATTAGGAAGACCTAATCTGGTCCATTACATGGACCAAATGTCTGGCCAGAAGAGCCACAGGCTATCAGTTTTGGAACTTACAGCTTGCGGTTCTGTGGTTCTTGTTTTTGACATTAAAATTCTCTTCATATTCCTCTCCGTTGTCCTCCAGGTACCCAGGGTATAACTGGCTCTGGCTTGTAGCCAATTTTAAATTTAAAACAGGCATGTTCTTGGCTCAGACCTAATATGCATAGTCTATTCCTGTTTACTTTTCAATACTTCTATTTTTTCTCCCAAAATGGTATTTTATGCCTTATCTTTGGAGAGTATTAGAATTTTGATTCCAGCACATAATATGTCTGAGGCTCACAGGAGGCAATTATCAAAATGAATCTGTCACATTTGTACTTCTTGTGAGGAAGCCAGAAATACTTTCTAACGTGAACAGGAAAGGTAAAGGAAGAGGGTACCGCGGATGTTTTAATATAAAGATACTTCGGATGTTTAAATCCTTGCTCTCGTGTAAAGCACATGAATGTACTTCCATGGGCAAAACACAGGGAATAAAAGCCAAACTTCTAGGACAAATTTTGTTACTGATTTTCTGAGATTATAAAGACATAACTAAATATATGACTCAGAGAACTAGCTAAGCAAGGGTTTGACAGTACAACACACTTTTATTTATGAGTCTATGAACTGGAAGATTAATACCTAGAGGCAGTTACTAGGTAAAAAAGGAAGGTCTCCCTTGTCTATGAATACTTCAAGGGAACGAAAGTAATAAACAACATCAAAGCTGATGTTCATCAAATCTCTGTCACAGCCTACTCTGCTGGGAGTAGTAATTGTTGTTTTTAACACATATTTTACCAGTTCTTTACAATTTACAATGTCCTTTCATTGTCTGAGTCGCATAAATTGAAATTAAAGCTTGCTTGAAAGGAATTCATGTTTTGGTAATTTAGGGACCACGCGTGTTCTTACTAACAGTCTTTTTTAAAGCTTTTATAAGTGTATCACCTTTGCACTTAAAAAAAAAAATCAACCATTTTTTTATTTGTAAAGCTCCAGTCATAATCCAATGCTAGGTAATTTGGATATTCCTTTTTGTTGATCACAGCAGAGAAACAGTCCTGATCTGACAGGATGGCATGTCACAGGGGAAGGAAAATATGCATGAACTAAATGTAGGCATCCAGATATCACCCCTAAATGGGGTGCGCATAGAGGGAAGCAATTTGGCAGGAGTGAGATTGCTTTCCAGCTCTTAATTATTTTACTGCTGTTTTTCCTTCAAATTGTAAATCAATTTCTTTTCTTGTGCCTCAGTGCACTGGTTCCTGCATCTTAAGAAGAAGAAGATCCTGACATTTCTATCTGGATACACAGTGACTTAATCTACATATTTCTATAGAATTTCTGTCTTTCCCACCCTTAAGTTATGTTCCATCAGCGAGTTAGTCATTTAAGTAGAGTTTCGTTGTCACATCGCTGTAGCACAAAATAGGATTTGATATTTAAAAGTTGCTTAAATCCAAGGAAAAATAAAATAAAATGACTTTCTTTCTGACCAAGTGGGGCAATTTGATAAAAAGCTACTGACCAGGCATCATTATTGCCTTTGATTAAAATAAAATGATAATTTCCATAAAATGACATTTCTTTTTAAGAATTTGTTACATACTCAGTGTTAACAACAGTCTTTTAAAATGCAAAGTGTTTTTCAGGGTCCGGTGCGGTTGCTCATGCCTGTAATCTCAGCACTTTGGGAGGCCGAGGCGGGAGGATCACTTGAGGCCAGGAGTTTGAGACCAGCCTGAGCAACATGGTGAAACGCTGTCTCTACTAAAAGTACAAAACTTAGCTAGGCGTGGTGCTGCTTGTTTGTAATCCCAACTACTCGTGAGGCTGTGGCATGGGACGCGGTGGTTGCAGTGAACCAAGATCAGTCCACTGCACTCCAGCCTGGGTGACGGAGTGAGGCTCTGTCTTAAAAAAATGTAATAAAATAAAAAGTGTTTTTCAAACTATCTGTGGGGAAGGATCAGTTTTATATTTTTCAATGCATTATAGACTAGCACTTTTGTAAAATACAATAAAAATCAATTACTAGCAAAATGAAATAAAAATACAAGCCCAATTTTGTTTATTTTTAAGTTCAATAGTAAAGTTAATCTGTTAAGGTTGCTATAAAAATTTCTAAATGGAAACTGTGGATTTCCATAAATTTCTTATTGCAGACTGGTAACACAGATGGGTTGGGATTGCTGCTGCGGCTTTCTTCCAGTATAGTTTTTCTGGAACAATCACAAAAACTAATTTGCTTTATACTTTCCTCCCACGTAATCTGGGTTCCCAATGTGTCCCACTTTTCTATGTCAACTTGAGGAGGGTTCTGCTGAGTGGGATATTGAAATCTAGTTCATGGAAAACGTTGGCATGAAATGTTCATACTTTGTATCTGGCACTCAAAACTATCACTGAGACTTATATATCTCCTTCCCCTGTAAAGTCACTTCTTTTCTCTTTTTCCTTCCTCCCTCCCTTCCTCTCTCCCTCCCTCCCTCCCTCCCTTCCTCCCTCCCTCCCTTCCTCCCTCCCTCCCTCCTTCTCTCCCTCTCTCCCTTGCTTGCTTGCTTTCTCTTCTTTTTTGTAGTTTGGGGTCATCTTAGATTTTCTGAAGCCACCATAGATCAAGGCAGGGGCCAGAATTCAGGGTATGAACAGCATCAAGTGTAGAACTTAAGCGGAAGGATTTCAGTTCAAGAGAAGTATTACCATGTCAAGACAATTCAGATTTTGATGGCTTTCCACGTGCCTCCCCCTTCTGAGAGGGTGCACCAATGCAGTGGCAATCTAGAAGGTAGGGTTTTTCCTGCCTCGCTGGACTCAGGAGAAAGTAGCCACAGTCCTCAAAAGCTGAAGGCTAATTACCCATCTGAGAAAAGCCAACGTAGAGAATACTGAATGCCAACTTCTGCAGATGTGAAAAGTTAGACATGTGAGAAAGCATGAAATTCTTTTATTTGCTTATTAATTTTTCTGGTATTTATCTCCATAACTAAAGCATTATAGTTGGCAGTGAATTTAAGGTCATCAGAACCATGTTAGATCACAAAGTCTCATATAGATTTACATGTCTGTTTGCCTTTTAGTTTCAATTTTTGTTTAAGTATATTCTTCAGTGGAAAAGTGGATTTCATCTGTTTCTGATGATGAAAGAGCTCAACAATATGTCTCATACAAGTACTTCTTAAAACCTAGTGAACATTCTTATTTCTGAACTACATATCTGACCATAAATATGAACCGAATTATTCTGCCTGTAAATATGAACTGAATTTTCCTTTATACGTGCAACTCACAACATGTAAAGTTGAAATGGGTTTTGGATTCAGCTAAATATATATCCTCTAGTGTGTCACCTCCATGTTAGCCAGGCAGGTTGTTACTAAATGAACAGCTGTTGACAGAAAGCATTTCCTTATGGTCTAAACATATGATAGTGTAAAAAAGAAAGTGATTGTTTTAGTCTTATATAAAAAGTTTTTTTGTGTTAATGGTTAGCTTTACATCTTTAAAATGTATTAAATGGAATGTCTCACCAAATACAAAAAAGAAAAAAAAGGCTAATCCACAATATAGAAGCTTTTCTATTTCCAAATATGTCTGAGTAATTTGTCTCTTGTCCCAAGTGAGACATCCTACATACCACTATATACCAGACATTTGCCCTCCCAACACAGCTTGCTTTTGTCCATAGCCATAAACTGCAGAAATTTTGATTATCCTTCATCGTATAGTCAATTTCAGTCCCCACTAGGGAAGAAACCAGTATTTGCCAGAACAAGTACTTTATCATCTTCATGTTTCTTAGAGCACCTGACAATTTAAAGAGGGGAAAATAATAGTTTTCTTAGTCTGTGTTCAGGTACCATCTAAATCTCTCTACTTTGTTGTTTTTTTCTACCTGATTTAGTCTTAGGTAAAATGATCTTATTTCTCTGTTGTTTCGTCAAGTTACACATTTTCCTTTTGGAATAGAAAAATAGCAAGAGCACTGCCCTTTGTTGAAAGCTACTTGATCCATGCAGTAAAGAAAACTAAATCTCCCACTGCATTGTGTAGAAGCGGTCACACTACACAATTTAACCTTCTAGGGCAATTGTTTGTTAATGAAAAATTTAGAACATTTTTCTTTAAAATGCCAAATCAAATGAAATTATTCACCTCATTTTTTTCTTCTTTACATTGGTGGTTTGGCTGTATAGTCTTAAAAAAAGAAATGTGAATGTTTACAGTAACTTATTCAAAGCAACACAAATGTACTTCAAGTACAGAATGGATAAACAAACTGTGGGATACCTATACAATGAAATACTACTCAGCAATTAAAGGGAATAAACTACCAACAACACAACATAGATGAATCTCCAATAGACAATGCTAACAGAAAGAAGCCAGACTCAAAGGCTACCTTCTATACGTTTCCATTTATGTGGCATTCTGGAAATGGCAAAATCAAATGGCTAGAGAAGAGATGAGTGGTTGCCAGGACTTGGGCTGAGGGGAAGGGTTGACTACAAAGAATCAGTCCTAGGGAATTTTGGTGAGTGATGAACACCGTGGTACTGACATGGTGGTGGGTATATAAACACCAATGGACAATAAATTCTGTTCGAAGCTGGGCCTTTCACTCTTGGGTGCACAGGAAGAAGGCATTTTGAACACGGTAGAACTTGAAGCTTTTCTTCTTGGTGGGCTGAGTGGAATAATGGGAACTGCATGGCTCAAGGATTTTGGGGGACTCTACCACACATCAGACTGAACATATTTAAATGTACCCAACATACTTATTAAATATAATTCATATGGAATTATAGAAGATTTCAGTTGAATTGTGATTGACTCAGTTAACATAGTCTTGTGTTTGTTTTTTAATTTTCCTTTTACATTTTGGATCCATTTTTAAAACTAGCAAATATTTTAATGTGGCCCTATTGAATTCTATGCTCTTCATGTTTATTTTGCCTGATGATTAAATAAACTCTGTTCACACTAGTGTGATCAAATATCTGGTTTGCTCAAGAGAGACCCATTTTATACATGTTTTCCTATAATTATCAATAACACCCCTTTTCATGGCCGTAAGTGTCCCAGTTCAGATGATAAACTTTATGGATTACATTGACCATACATAGACCAACAGACTAGCTTAGACTGACTTGCGACCCAATTCCTGAAATTCTCTGTGACTTTGGGCCAATATTTAACTCCTCTGGGAATCATATTTCTCTTCCATTCAGAGCCGATAATCCTTTGCAGGGTCCTTATGTGGACTAAGTGAAATAATGAGAACACAATAAGCATAGTGCTTGGCACGTTAGGCACTCAGTAATGGAACTAATATTATTTATTTCTTAAAATAAATTTGTATTTAATCAATTTACACTTACATTTGGACTTTTATTACGTTATTTCATTATCTCTTGAGACATGAACATTTCCAAGTGCTATGAAAAACATGACATAATTTATTTTCTCCCCAAAGTGTCTAAACTGTATTTAAATATTTATGAGAGAGGCTGCAAGTTTGAAGTTTCAGAAATTAAATATTGCACCCATGTATGCCATTAATCTTCCATTTAAGTTGAAGGATTTTTTCAAACGTTGATAAAGTCATCTTACATTTTTCCTTCACAAAGTAACACAGTCATTGATAATCTTGGCAGATATTTTGGAGGGAAGTTTCCCACTAAAATTTATTGTGGGTAGGGATGAGTTTTTATTCTAGAAATTTCTATCTGTTGCATAAGTTGTTAAAATACAAAAGCATTTTGAAAGTAAAAAAAGTTACTTTTTCTTGGACCCATGAAAAGGCCATGTACTTAAAATTCATAAGCTTGTTTCCAGCATTGTGCAGTCTCCTTGTGCTTTCTTGTCATTTATGTCTTTATCAAAGAAAGGTTGAAGAATACTATTTGATATGTCCCAAATGTACATGAAAATACAAATCACCTAGATTCAGGCCCCGATCAGTTCAGCTGAATTTGAATTTCATCCGAATAAGCCTAGTGGTCTGTATATTTACCAGGCCACCCAAATGCTTTTTTTCATTATGTTAATTTGGTGAATGATGATCTCTTATTTAGGACTTTGGGAGAGGCAAAGGTGAGGTTGGAGGTAAGAGGAGTTTAGGAAAGGAAAAGCAATTTTGACAGAAGAGGGGAGAGGAAATTGGGAATTTCCTCTTGTTGCATTGCTTATGTCGATTTTGTAATAAAACAAACCAGTGACCTTCAAAGAAGTTGTTAGCCAACTTTTTTGTTAATCATAAAACCTAATAAAGTGTTTAAAACACTTAACCATGGCCCAGGAAACAATGAGCCTCTTAGTTTTGATTGCTCAAAGAATCAATTTTTCTGTTCTAATATATTTCCTGCCATTTTTAAACTATCTAATTCTTCTCTTACTCCTTTATAAAACCCTTACTCATTTCCCCCGATACCCCCGCTAATCCATGATTTAGAGGTAAAATGCATTAGTGTAAGTCTCTCAAGTTAAAATTATGTAAAATTGGTGGTCTATAGCCCATGAAATCATATGCATCTAAGGGATCATTTTAGCTTGGCAGAACCTGAAGAAAAAAGCCATACTTTGATTGAACATACGTTTTTCAAATATGAACTTTTACCCTTATTTTCCTCCTGAGTATATCTGAAAATCAGACATGCACAAAATAAAAGAACTGCCTCATTCGTGTTCTTTCCAATATAGATGAGCAAAGCCACAGAAACAAAGAGTTTAGAAACCCCCAAAGCCAGAAGAACACAGTGAGCTTCACACTTGGTGTTTACAATGTAGTGACGACGATGACAGCCCTTCCAATAAACCTAATGTCAGTCATATATTCAAGGCAGCTGAAATGAACAGTCATAAAAACAAACCAAACTGAACGGAAAGCTTTAGCTGAAGAATGGACACAATAAACATTTTATACACACTATAAAGCAAAAGCTTAATACCCAATTGTGTCTCAGCAGCCATCTGAGCTAATAGCTCCTGAGTGACTGTTGTGGGCCAACTCCCAAATTTCTGCCTATGTAGGGAGATCCCCGTACTGCTTCCTAAATGCAGTTATTCAGTAGGTCTCTACTAGAGGTGGTACCAACTCCCTTGGGGCATTTGGAATCATGGGAAAGCATTTTGGATGGTTGCAATGACTGTGGAGTGCTACTTGCAGTTAGTGTCCCATGGTTAAGGGTGCCAGACACCTTACAATGCTGAAAATAAATCTGCCCAAGGAAGAATCATGTCATCCAAAATGCCAGTAGTACCTTTGTTGAGAAACACTTTTCAGGAGCCCCATAATCCCCATCGACATCTCTCCACTTTTTCTTGACACACCTGAGACCTTGAAGTCTCTCTAAGGAGTCATTAACCTTGCTTTGGCCAAGAGCAAAGTAAATGGGATCATAAGTGCCTAAAGGTATGTTCATGTTGTTTTCCAAAGATTCTTAACATACTCAGTGAGTATCACTCCATCTGAGAGGAGAGAATGAGTACAATCCCAGGTTCCTCTTTAGGTTCTATGGGTAGTGGTCCAATATTTCCGAATATTGTGTCTGACCATTTTAGCAGGGATACAATGCTTTAGTTTCAGCACTACTGCCTGTTACAATAAGTGGGTCATATTCATGAGTTTTTAGCCACACAGATGTCACATTCACACCTTACCCACACACTTAGTGAGATGAGGAGCACCTGAAATACACTCTATAGCAGACGAAAATTATGATTCATTTTCTCACGGGTTTTCTCAGGGCAACTTTCCTTGAGAATCCTATTACTTTTCAATATTTGACATTGGGAAATTAGCAGCTAAAATGTTCTCTTTTGATTTATTCCACTCTAGCAAGCCACTGACAGCCAACGAGGCTCTTCTGGGCATAAATGCAAAACTCCTACCTAGCGGCACAGGCACAGATGTGGGAAGCGGCCCCAGTGTTGGCACAGCAATAATTTGACATTGTAGAACCTGCATATTAGGCTTGGGAGGCTTAGCTTCCTGAATTACAGAATTGCTGGTTTTGTAGTAGATTCAGGGGCCTGACAAGGCAGGGGGTGAAAAAAGAAGGGAGCCCATGGTGTTACGCTGCTTTGACGTAAGGGACATCTTGTTCTGCACAGGCTGCCAAGACATTCCAATTATGCCTTGGTGCGATTCCTGTATCCACCAGCCCGCACCCTCCTTCCTGTGCCCGTCCTGTCCTCCTGTGTGACTATCTACCTGCCCCCACCTGCCTGTGCCCACCACCTGCACCCATGCACCTGTATCTTATCTTGTTTATAGGTTTTTTCCACTGATTATTTGCTTCAGGAGTAAACTGAAGTCTAAATTGTCTTGTTGACCTTTTTTGTTTGTTTGTTTGAATACAGGTGTTCACTATCCACACAGTTAGCTGCACACACACAGGATGTGTTCTCAGCTCTCCCTCTACCTTCTCTTTGCATCTCTATTTATGTCATTTTCATACATTTTACTGCACTTCTTTATTCAGCTATAGTGCATCCTAAAACACCTTGGTGTTTCAACCTCAGAGGCAAAATCTGAACTTTTAAAGTCCCACGTGTTATGTACCTTACTTTACTTCTGTCACTGAATCAAAGAAAGCTACCATGAGGATATTTTAAAATAATTATTATTCTTGTATTACTCATAAAAATACTGAGAAAATGTTAAGTATGAGGTGTTTGTTCCTCCTTGAAATCTTTATAAATACTAATAAAGAGTCCTTACCATTAATGCTATAAATATTAACCAACAGTTTTTAAAAGCAATCCAGACCATTTACTTAATGAAATGCTTTTGATTTGCACATCTTGAGAAAATTAATGGAAGCAAGTTACACATTATTTTTTATGGAGCTTGCTCAACACTCCTGGTGTTTAAGTTTGGAAATTACTCTTTCCTCTAAGTCATAATGTTTCTATTGTGTCCAGGGGACTACAGGCTATGGAAGGATAGAAGGCTCCCACAAGGGGCAAGAAGAAAGCAAAGCAGGCAGGACCCAGCTCTGCCTAAACTAAGCTCTGCTTTACCTGCTTCATATGTCAGAGTTCTACTAAGAGTTTGCTTGGCAAAAAGGACTCTGGTATTTAAAAAGACAGAGTTCGAATTCGATTGGTAATGTATTTTTGTTATTATTCAAGATCTTTATTTGGCAATAACTGCAAAATAGCCCTCAAGATGTTAGCTAGGGGAATTCCTACATGCCATGTCTAAGGGGAGAAAGTTGCTCTTGGAGTCTGGCATTCTTTCCCAAGTTGGGGAAGTTGTGAGAAAGGTCCTAGAGAAACATGTTGCTCTGCTAAAACCAAGTTTGTTTTGCTTAAGAGTTTAGGGTAGGTGATACACTGTCAAGTTATGTTCAAGTCGAGTAATGATAATAATAAACTACTATTTCACATAATTGAACCTCTAAGTCCGTCCTAAAGCAGTTACATAACAAAGCACTATCACCTTCCCACCAAAGGTCTCTTTTGCTTCTTCCAGGTAATCACTATTCAAATCCTACTCTCCCATATATGCCCCTAGGGTTTCAAGTTATCTACTAGCCATTTGAATGTCTTCTTTTTGTTAAATGCCTATTCATGTTCTTTGCATATTTTTGTTTTGGGTGATGATCATCTTTTTCTTACAAATTTAGAAAAACCCATTGTTATTAAGAACATTAATTCTGACTTTATGTGTTGCAAGTTATCTGCTTTTAACTTTGTTTTTAGCTATTTCCTGAGCAACTTTATGTTTATACAAACATAAATATATATATATATATATACATATCTCAAATATATAAATGTTTGTATAAATATATAGAGGTGTTTGTATTATATATATATTCCTGTTTTATATATATGTGAGATAGGTGGTTTGTTTGTATAAATATTATATATATTATGTAATTATATGTGTGTATATGTGTGTGTATATTCCAACACTGTGGTGTTATACTTAAGCTCTCTCTGCCCACACCAAGAATACACAAATGTGTGTTATTTTCTGATTTGATTATGACACTTAAACTTTTAATCCATTTAAACATTCAATTTTTTACCTTGCATAGAGATGCACTCCTATATCCCCACATTTAACCAGTAGTCTCAACACTGCTGATAGAACAAGCCTGCCTTTCCCCAGTAGGTATTGGAAACATGTTTGATTCCTATAAATACTTGGGCCTAAGCCTTCTATTCTGTAAGACTTACCTGTCTATTCTCAGAATAATCCAAGTTGTTTTATTTATATAATTCTATAATATGTTCAGTTCCTAGAGAACTCCCTTCTCAAAATGTTCTTACCTGTTGCTACCAACTTATTCTCCTAGATGACATCTAGAAGTGTTTTTGATGAGTTTAAAAAATCATTTAAATATTATGATTAGAATTATATTAAGCCCATGTATAAATTAGGGAAAAATTAATCTTCTCAACTAAAATTATGGTGGTGTTTTTCAGTTTCAAAACGAGGTAATTTAAAAAAATTTGGCCGGGCGCGGTGGCTCAAGCCTGTAATCCCAGCACTTTGGGAGGCCGAGACGGGCGGATCACGAGGTCAGGAGATCGAGACCATCCTGGCTAACACAGTGAAACCCCGTCTCTACTAAAAAAATACAAAAAGCTAGCCGGGCGAGGTGGCGGGCGCCTGTAGTCCCAGCTACTCGGGAGGCTGAGGCAGGAGAATGGCGTAAACCCAGGAGGCGGAGCTTGCAGTGAGCTGAGATCCGGCCACTGCACTCCAGCCTGGGCGACAGAGCGAGACTCCGTCTCAAAAAAAAAAAAAAAAAAAAAAAAAAAAAAAAAGACTGCAATTTTTTTGACACTTCCCTCAAAGAGATTTCTTGAATGAGAGAGGGCTTGTGGCACACTAATCACCGGTGGGATGCAGTGGAAGAGACCCTGTGTGGCCTCCAAGGCAAGGTCAGCAGAGGTGGATTATTGTCCAACCTATTCTTAGGTACACTGACTCTTCCAAGTTCAACTCTCCTGAGCCCACCATGAGGAATCACAGGCCACATGGAGTGGCTTTCCTGTAGGTGCTCTGATTGACAGCTCCAAATGAGGTCCTAGCTAAGGGCCAGCATTAACCACCAAACCTGTGAGTAAAGACGCTCCCAGAATAATTCGGCCCAGACAGCAAATCACCTTCAGCTATTTCAGTCTTCCCAGATAAGATCCAGACATCATATTCCCTCTGTGCTGTGTCAGAATTCCTGACCCACAAAATCCATGAGCATAATAAAATACGGCTTAATGCTCCTACATTCAGAGTGATTTGTAAAACAAATTGTTACTGGAACATTAAGCGGTTTTTTTTTTTTTTTTTTTTTTTGCCTTAAACTTATAGTTTTCTTCCATAGATATTACACTTTATTTAAGTTAACTCTTACTTAATATACTTTTGCTATTATGGTGATAAAATTATTCTGACTAAAAAGCTACCTTCTGATGTAATTTTTCATTTTCTAGCTCCCAGTTTCTTACCTTTTGTGTAGTTTTTCAACTTTGTACATCTACTATAGTAAATTTCTAAAAGTATTTTATTTAAAATTCTTAGGTTTTATAGATACACAATCACACAATTCAAAATGAACATATTTGGATCTTCACCATTAAAACAGGTTTTTTTCTGGTCATTATATTGGCTAGTACTCCTAGAACATCGTTAACTCACAGTGGTCCAGCCAGACGTTCCTAATTTGTTACTGAGTTTAAGGGGAAGGCACTTCATGTTTAATATATATAGGTCTAAACATCATACAAGAAAACAATATAATCAGAAGATAACCTCTAAGCCTTACTATTAGTTTTGAAGGTCATATATTTTAGCATATTTCAAGTAATTTTTTTTTTTTTTTTTTGCTCCATTTAAGTGGGAGAAGTAATTCTGGATTACTTTTTTGATTTACTTATTCAGAGATAGGAAGAAAATTATGAAATTGCTTTTTAAAGTCTGCTTTTGCTTAGCTTTGGAAATAATGACGTTCTGCTGAATGGAGCAATAAAAACAGAACCTGCGTGTGATCTTGTAAGCTACACTGGCTGACTAATCCATCTCTTCAGATTGTTTTTCAGAGTCCAAAAATGCTACATCAATTTTTTTCAACCTGTGTGAGTGGATTATTGTGTGGCTTCCTGAAATAATCCTCTCATCTTTTAACACAGTTCTGACCCAGTTAGAGTATCTTTAATATCTTGCTCTACTTCACTGACCTCAAGGCAGAATAGCCAGAAATATATGCATTTAACAGGCAACTTTCATCTTCAAGCTCACAAAAGGGTTGGCTTTCTTTAAAAAGGAAATTGAAACTTATATCACCAGGCAATTTTTTAGATCATTTTACTTTCTAGTTTATAACTCCAGCAAATAGGAAGCAGAGATGTGGAATGACTGAAGGAGAGATATGGAGTGACTGAGGTGTCTCAGAATAGCGCATAACAATTGATGGAAGCAAACAAAAGCTGTCACAGGGTCTGCTTTTACCTCACCATTGATTATTCATCAGGTCAAAGGCATTCATCCCAGAAAGAAAAACGAAACACATGTATGGAAGACGAGGAAAGTGGGTTGCTAGAACAAAACACGGAACATTAGCCCATCCAGAGGAGTGGGCTAGTGAGGTACTTACAGAACACAATCACTCTAAGAATTCACAACACACCCTGATTCCCCGAGTGGATGGTTAGGAGCATGGGTGTTTTCTAGTTGGTAAATGGGAGACTGATTGTTCTTCATTATTTAAATGTCCTTCTTACTTTTACCTCATAGCCCACACACAGGGCCTGCTGTAGTAGAGGTACATATCTCTGTTCCATTGCTAAGTGACCACTTCTGAGCTGAAACTCTAAGAGTCATTGTGTGTTTCTGCCAGGCTTTCTCTTTTCCCTTTGCCACAAGAATAGCATTTCCCAGACAGGGGCTCCTCCTTCAGTCTGGATGCTAGGGGAAAGACCATGGAGCAGAGCAAAGCTGTGACTGACCCCCCCAGGGCGTGAAGCATGATCAAGAAATACGCCTTTGTAATATAAACCATTGAGATTTGGCTGGGAAAGGTGGGTGGGGTTAGGGAGGCTTATTTGTTGCTGCAGTGTAACTAAGTGAAACCTAATTCACATGACTCAAACAAGGTATATTTGGTTAGATCTAGGTGAGTTCTACTTTAGAGGAAATCCTGGTAACTGTTGTTTGTTTGTAAGTTATGGCTCTAATTAATAATCCCTGGATTCAAAGTCCCCAAACCCTGCATTTAGATACTATGCATTTAGACTTCCTTAGGCAAAGTCAAGGCAACAAGCTGATGATTCCAAGCTATTATTCAAGGAGTATCTGCCATTATAAAAGTGCTTTAGTCATATAGATAATATCAATCTATAACACAGGAGATGGCAAAATTTTTGTAAAGAGCCAGATAGTAGCTGAGTATGGTGGCCCCTAATCTTAGCACTTTGGGAGGCCGAGAGGAGAAGGTCATTTAAGATCAGGAGTTCAAGACCAGCCTGGGCAATATAAAAAAACTCCGTCTCTATAAAAAACTTTAAAAAATTAGCCGAGTGTGGTGACTGATGCCTGTAGTCCCAGCTACTCAGGAGACTGAAGTGGGAGGATTGCTTGAACCCAGGAGTTTGAGACTGCAGTGAGCCATGATCACACCACTGCACTCCAGCCTAGGCAATAGAGTGGGACACTGTCTCCAAAAAGAAAAGAAAAAGCTAGATAGTAAGTATTTTAGACTGTGCAGGTCATACAGTTTCTGTGGCAACCACTCAGGTTGTAAGTGAAAGCAGCCATAAATAAAACAAATGATAGTGGCCATGTTCCAATACAACTTTATTTACAAAAAAATGGCAATGGGATGTATTTTGCCTGTAGGCTGACCCTTGCTGTAGAATAAGAAACATGAACAGCGGTGAACAAAATCTAAATAACAAGCCTAATGAAGAATGTTCTACAACTATGTTTGTATGATTTTAAAATTAAAAGCTACCCAGGAGCCACTGAAGAACATTGTTAAGTTCTTGATTTTCTTATATGTAAAACAGAGACAGTAAAAGCTATTTCATAAGATTTTTGTAGGAATTAATTAAGATGAAATACAAAGTGCATGAGTGAGCAAGTGCTCAATGAAATTTCAGCTTCTTTAATCTTTCTGTGTGCTACTATTCAGGACTCAAAGCAGATTATCAGTGAAGGCCTATTTAATTCATGCCAAGTTAATGAATGAGGTCAAACAGTAATAAGGTGAAGCAGAGAATCCTTTAAGTCAACATTTGCTGAGCAATTCAAACTTACGGTAATGCAGAATAAATATTAATATATATCATGATTTACATGTCTATTAATTAGATCCCTAATTATATTGATTTGACATGGAAATGCTTTATTTTTATTGCAGGGGTACATTTGGAATGATAGAAAATAATTATGTGTTCCACCCCCAGATCATGAAATTCTGTCCTGCATGGACAAGGGATAGAAAATAAAACCCTATTGCTATCTGCTATATTAAGAAGCTGCTCAATTAAGCAGAATTCAATTTTGTTATTCATTAAACCAGACTGAGACATCAGATTTTCTTTCAAAAAGCAATGGATCTCAATATGTTGCTCTATGTTCTGTTAAATACCTTCTATCATGAATAATTAGTGTCAAATATGCTCAGAAGCTCATGGCCAAGATTCATCATCTTTGGTGCATGGGCCATAGTGACAAACTGTTGAGATACCTGAACTATCTTTTTCTTTTTGTAAATCTAAATGACACGAGAGAAAAGTTTATTTGTTTTTCCAATACATTCTCTGGCTAACTTAACATTTAAAATTTATTTTCCTAGGCCTCCACTTGGAGTTCATCTTGTTCCAAAATATTAAAATTCTCTTCCCTTATTCTTTCCATTTCTTCTTCTTCTTTGTTTTTTGTTTTTTGGTTTTTTTGTTTTGTTTTGTTTTGTTTTTCTTTTTTTGTACTCCAGCTCTGATGCCCAGGCTGGAGTGCAGTGGTGGGGTCTTGGCTCACTACAGCCTTCGCTTCCTGGGTTCAAGCAATTCTCCTGTCTCAGCCTCCCAGGTAGCTGGGATTGCAGGCGTGTGCCACCATGCCTGGCTAATTTTTGTAGTTTTAATAGAGACAGGGTTTCACCATGTTCGCCAGGCTGGTTCGAGACCTCAAGTGACCTCAAGTGATCTGCCAGCCACAGCCTCCCAAAGTGCTGAAATTACAGGCATGAGCCGCTGCACCCGGCCTCCATTTCTTCTAATGGCTATGTAATGACTAATATTTTTAACAATCTCAGGATGTCTGGTCTATCCACAACATGGATAATATGATATACATCAAGATACACAATTACTTCTCAAGACATCAGGCTGGGTGTGAATACTTCCCCTCCTTAACTGGTGTAAAAAAAAAAAGTAAATATTTTTCTGTAAAACCTGGGCATATGCTTAAGTAGATAGAGTTCCACCTTATTCACAGAGTAGAAGAGATGTTTAAGGTGAGTAAAAGTTCTCTGAGGAGACAGCACTGTTGTGTGCTTGAATAAATGTGGGGAAAGGAGTACGCAACTGGGAAATGACTTAATATACATTGAATCCAGATGCTAATATAATTGACACATAGCGGCAGGGAAGATAACAGCATCTGTGCCAGTCCTGCATTCATCATGGAAAATTTGCCTTGGCATCACCTGGACATGTTTGTTAAAATTACACACTTTAGCCGGGCGCGGTGGCTCAAGCCTGTAATCCCAGCACTTTGGGAGGCCGAGACGGGCGGATCACGAGGTCAGGAGATCGAGACCATCCTGGCTAATACGGTGAAACCCCGTCTCTACTAAAAAATACAAAAAACTAGCCGGGCGACGAGGCGGGCGCCTGTAGTCCCAGCTACTCCGGAGGCTGAGACAGGAGAATGGCGTGAACCCGGGAGGCGGAGCTTGCAGTGAGCTGAGAGCCGGCCACTGCACTCCAGCCTGGGCGGCAGAGCAAGACTCCGTCTCAAAAAAAAAAAAAAAAAAAAAAATTACACACTTTAAGGTAGCACTCACTGCAGACCTACTGAGCCTCCAGTCTCTGAGAAGTTGTTTCTAGAAATACAATGTTTACCAAATTTTCCCATAATTCTAATGTGAAGCCGAGTATGGGGCCCTCCTTATTAAAGGAACATGAAGAACATGAGAGATGCCAATAGTCATCACCATCAATATTTTCACAGGGGCATAAAAAACAGCACCAGGGCTGTGATAAAGGTAATAAGGTGACAGGTGCACCAGGTGGGACAGGTGATGGTGTGATAAGGTGACAGGTGGGCCAACATTTGTTAGGAGGAGTTTTCTTCTCTTTTTACTTCGTACCTTTCCTTTAGCTGAGAACAGTATCTAATCCTGGGCCATCAGATTTCGTACACACAGAAATGCCAACACATAAAAGTGACATATAAGTTGGAGATGGAAGAAAACAATGGACATTAAGATAATTGACAATAAAAATTTCTATTAAAATAATTGACAAAAGTGAACCAGATCTATCATATCTACAAAATTATTATCTATAAATTCAATGTTGTATTTTGGTGTTCCTGATGGCCAGCAGTGCAGAGGAATGAAAATGAGATATGTGAGTTTAAGCATTGAAGGGCAGAAGGAGACTGAGAAATCCCTCCGTGAAACAACCCAATTTAGGCCAGGAATTTTCCACTCTTTATCCTCACAGGCCCTTTCTGGTACCTTGTATAATTATAGCAGACATATAGGGATGCCTCTGCAACATGGTGCCTGTCAGGTTCCTGCGTTTTTCTTTTTGCCTCTCAGATGATTTTTACTATCACAGGCCTGGAGTAAGTGATTTGCACATGAAGCATATTAACAGGCCAATCAATTAGAATCAACCTTTTTCTGTTTATGTTGATAGCCAAATGATCACAAGAATACCCAGGCCATTGTTCCCTCCCAGGGATTTAGCATCCAGCACCTTGGGTTGTCTGAAAGTTCTTTCCAGGGAGCTGCTTCCAGACCTTAAACACACCATGAAAAAAATGTCTCCCTGGCTACTGACAATAATGAATCAACTGCATAAATATATCTGTCAAAATGATGGTGCATTTGTCTATCTGAGTACTAGAGAAGGAAGGGTAGGAGAGAGTGAGAAAGGGTGGAATTGAGTAGAGTGACACCTCACAAACTTAGCAATTCTGGTAAAGGATAAATTCACATCTATCTGTACATTTCTTTGGACATCTGTGCAGAATTCTCAAATCCAATTTCTTTTGAAAAGACAGTGTTTAATATATTTTCTGAATCAAATGGATTTTTAGTTTGTTTGTTTTTAAAGTTAATCTATAATTTCCTTTGAAATGAAAACTCTAGACATGGCCATATCTAAGAGAATATGAACCAAACATTTAAATAGGAGCATTCATGGTCAATCCACTTCCTTGGTTTATCCTATTCTGTAAATATTTTCAATCTACTACCCATCTGTCCACTCCATTCTCCTAACCTGATTCCAGCTCTTGTCAGGATTGTGGCCTGCGGTTTAACTGACTGCCTTTGCCAGAGAGTTCAAATGAGTCTGTTCTGATTCACAGTACCAGCTAGATCACTAGGGCCACTAATGATGAGTTTAGCAAACCTCCCTGCCAAGAACATAAAACCATTCGATGGCTGAAAAATGCTTCCTGTCCGAACTAATCCCCCAATTATTTACAAGTATAGCCCAGAAAAAAATTCAACAGCATGCAAACCTAATTACTCATCAAATAGTGATGAAAAGTCCAGCCATTGCTGAAGCCAGAGAAACGAAGTTAGGTGAGTTAGAAAGGGATGGCTTGGTGGACCAAATCAATGGCATAGACACTATGGATTGATTTGGAACACCATCTAGTGAAGGATGTGAGGAAGTGCATGGACATAGAAAAATCCCACATCAACTCCTGATTCAATTCATTTAACATTTCCTTTCAGGCTATTTTAAATGGTTCTGAAATGAATAATGATGTAATTTTTTTAAGTTATGAAAAAAGCAAAACAGAACGACCAGTGTGCACTCCAGCACCAACCAGATTCAGCTAATGAGTCCACCTGCCTCTTTCTCTCTTAGCACTTTCCCACCGACTACAGTAAGGATGTAAGAAACCACCCCTATAGAGTTGGTACAATCAATAGTTTCCTTCTGCCAGAATGTCAGCATCTGGAATGGCACCAAAGGATTTGAGAAGAATGATGCCAGGGCACCAGATTTTCCAACAAGCATCTATCAGCCATGGTATTTTTCAGTTAACCAATATATGTGTAAGAGGCTTTAGCTATCAAAAAATTAAAAAATTTTCTGGAACTCAATAGCTTTTATCGCCAGAAAATCGGTACCAACAGCACCTATTTCACACTGTGCTGCACACAAAAAGCATTCAATAAATATAATATTGTTCAGTAACTAGAGGTGGCAGCTAGAATTTTTAACTTGGGAAGAAGGCTGAATATAATTCAACCATTACATTTTGAATTCTTTTAGATAAAAGTGTGTCCTCAATTATTTATTTATTTTTTGAACTTCTCAACTCCACATTTCGATGTCTTACCCCTTGGGACATCGATCCATGTGCTGTTAGCCCTGAATAAATATTATATGACTGCCTCTAAACTTCCCACAGAGGGAAAAAAACAAAGCAAAACAACAATACAACTTCCCACATTCAATATTGTGGTTCTTTCACTATAATTATCAATTCCCTAATCAATCTTGCCTTCATTTACCTTATTCTGACTTTCAGGAAACCTCACTGCACCGTTCCTGATTGGAATCTTGCTTTGTGTTTTCTGGCTGTTGCTCTGAAGTCACATGGTCAGCCTGCCATTTGGGGTATCATAGTTTCTGAGTAATTGATTCTAGCCAGTCTTAAATGGAAATAAATGCTGTGTTTGTGTTGCTCAACATGTTAAACTTTCCTTTTAGGTGAAGCAGAAAAGGTTACATAAGGTCTGAAAGCCTCAAGTATAGGCCACTAGGAATATAGTGACCTCCCATTACACTCTGGGTCTTCTCTCTATAACAGGAAGAAAAGAAGACTGGCGAGAATGCTGGAGTGTCTCTCACTTTCTCCTTTCAACTCTTTTATTGTTTGAACAATGACTAATTAGCTGTCACTATCTTTAATCCAGCAATGTACTGACTAACTCATGCCTATTTTTAGCAACAGGTGAATCTTGGGGCATTTCTTCAAGAAGCCAACACTTTAGACCAATGGGACCTACTTTGATCTTAGAGAATAGAACAGTTTTCAAACATTCCAACTGTGCTTCCCTGATTGTGTGTGTTTGTGGTCCTGGACATAATAGAGAAGGAAGGCTTTTACCTAGCAACACATTTTCAATCTGTTAGGCAACACCTGAGAAGCACCTGGAGGCAGGCAGCAGTCCTCTACTGAGTGGTTTCATTCGCCCCAGCTGAGCACCTGCCACAAGCTCCTGAGGCAGTCTAACGAGGATAATTAGACATAGCATGTCACTACTCAGGGAGCGGAAATAAAACATGAAAACAGCTATGATATAAAATGAAATGGGTTAGCTGTCATAACTGAAGAATTAACTGTGATGGAGAGTTACATCAGGGTATTCTACAGCCAACGATCAGGGCCAATGGAAAAGAGTGCTTTGGGGAGGAGGTTTTGTACTTTAGACAAAGATCAGGAGATTTTGCTGTCATTCAATCAGTTGTGTGTTGTGTAGGCAACTTATTATCATTCAGGTTACAGTACAAGAATTTGTTGCTGTTCTGGTGTGATTATTGACAGTATCCCTTCACTTTCAAAAATGTCCTGAGTTGGGCAATTCATCCTCTGGTCAACAGACACGTACCAACAGTCTATATTATGAGAGCTGTAACAGCACATGGAGTGGCACAAGAGGGCATGATGCATCGTCGACATCCACTGACACCACCAGCACTGTCGGCCTCCCTCTGCTTAGGCTTCCAAAGCACCAGGTCTACCGAGATGCCCAAACAACATTGCAAAGGCAAGGTTATGTGAAATGCCACACTAGTTGTGGAAAGAGTGCCAGTGATGTTTTCAATGGAATGAAATGATGGAAAAGCCCGGTGGATAAAAATTTCTGTATATCCCTTCTCTCCCCTTACAGCCACTATTTTTTTTAACACAATCGCGACAGCTAATTGTCAATATTAGCAACGTACACACACACAAAATATACACATACGTATATGTAATGTGTGCTGTGGTTTCATATGGATTTAAATTCATATCTTCAAACTAACTTATTTTCAGCTTGACTAAAAAGTTGCTAATTCATTTGCCTTACCTCATTTTTTATTTTCAATGAACATTAGGCTCTGGTAGATCCTGTAACAAAGCACTATATATTTTAAATATTTTTGAAAGACACAGGACATTTTCTGAACCACAAGGTAATAAATATAAAAGAAGTGTGCTTTGAGAGAAAGAAGTAAAGAACTATTGAGACAGGGGAATAGGAATTAGGGAAGATGGCCGAATAGGAACAGCTCCAGTCTCCAGCTCCCAGCGCGAGTGACACAGAAGACAGGTGATTTCTACATTTTCAACTGAGGAACGCAGCTCATCACCAGCAACGGATCAAAGCTGGACGGAGAATGACTTTGACGAGATGAGAGAAGAAGGCTTCAGACCATCAAACTTCTCAGAGCTAAAGGAGGAATTACGTACCCAGTGCAAAGAAACTAAAAATCTTGAAAAAAGAGTGGAAGAATTGATAACCAGAATAATTAATGCAGAGAAGGCCATAAATGAGGAATTAGGGTAACCGGGGTTAAGTCATAAACAAAAGAACAGCAGGTGCAGCCAATTCGCATAAGCAAAAGAACAGCAGGTGCAGCCAGTTCTAGGCAGGACTGGGCAGCCTATGGGTCATAGTCTCGCTCCGTGGTAGCAAGACAGGAGTTTCCAGTTCAGCCTCTGATTAACTGCGTGTCAAGCCTTTACTTTGGCCTCTGATTGGTCGCAGGTGAATCCTTCAAAGGGTGTAACCAATTGGAGGCCTCTAAAGGACACCTGGTGGGTGGTGCCAAGTTCTTTTGGCTTTATAAAACCCTGGGAACTTTTCGGTAAAGAGGCTCTTGAGTCGCTTGTTGGAGTTTGTTTCTACTTTGTGAATTGTCTTCACTCAATCTGCTTTTTCTTTTCTTACTCTATTCTGTTGCTTTGTCTTTCGCTGCTTTGTGCTTTTTGCTCGACACTCCGAGAACCTAGACAGCTAGATCTTTTAACACTATTTCATAGGTAAACTGGAAATATCTTTTTTTTTTTTCTAATCTACTGAGTAGGAAGATAAAAGTTCTCTCGAGTTTGAGTGGAGGTATCCGTAGTAGATAGGCTGACGTGAAAACTGAAAGAAAAACGGCTTGAGGAATTATCTCCCCATAAACCCACCCCTCCATCTAGTCTTAACTACTAACTGTGTCCCATGGACACGAAGATCTATGCACTGAGAAACTGAATTAGATTTCTGCTGTGCTGGTGCCCCCAATGGCTTTACCATTTCACGGCTCAGTTTTTAGAGGAAAGTCTCTTGGAAAGTTTGCCTTTGTCTCTGGCTAGACGCAGAAGTGTAGGATTAAATGGTAGGGCTAAATCTAGCTTCCCTCTTCATCCCCAACCGGTTTTGTTCCTCTCCCTCTTCCCAACATCCCACTGAATGGCAAAGGGTAACGAGGCCGAAGATGAAAACAAAAAAAGACTTGCTAATAGCTGTCTGAATAAGATAGGACGAGATTCTGAAATTAAACCCAGCAGGCAGAATGCTTCCAAAGGCAGCCCAGGCCCATGTGCTGAAACCCATTTCGTTAAAGCACTGTTGTTTCTTATTCCACACACAAAGTGGCACCTGACTGAGTACTTAACTGAGAACTTTGAGCAGAAGATGCGGCTCTGATGTAGTGCTGCTCATCAGGTTTTCTCAGATAATTTCAGGGCTGTTACCAACAGCTTTTTCTTTGAAACGTAAGGGAGGCCAGATCCACAAACCGAGCACTAGCACAGGCTGGGACGAAACAAAGCTTAACTTTCACTTCAGGCACTGTAGGGCCTGCCTGTGTCTTTCTGCAGTTACGGGTGCAGTTTGCATGGAGGTGCAGAAATGTATGAGGATAGTAACAATGGAGTCTGTGCCGCAGCCAATCTCCACTTTTAGATAATGTCCTGTATCTAATTACTACAAATTTGTGATAGCCCTGGGGATGAGGATGCTGGGGGACGCTGCGTCTTTAAATCACCATAACCACTCATGAATCTAGTCTCGAAGAGTTAAGTCTCTGTCGTTTCTCTCAACCTGTTCCCCTTAAATATCTGGTAGTTACAAGAAAACGTCTATTGGAGCATACTTGATAGCACCATGACAGCAGCAGAAGGGAGAAAAGTGACTGTTTCGAGAGGAACTTGCCCCAGCTCTTAGTTTCTTTGTGAGTATTTAGAAAGTGTTGGAGTTCAAAGATTTGTTTGTTAGCATTTGAGCGATGTTAATGGCCGGTTAAAACAATCCAGGCTGCTGGAAGATTCGAGTGTTTGTTAATAGGATAATTATTTCTCGAGTTCTCAAATAACAAAGTGGATGGAAGTCAAACCAGTGTAAGATGGCAAGCTGGTAGTGCTTCTGAATTCAGTTGAGAACACAGTCTTCATTTTCACCAACCTAATATTGGTTTTGAACACTTCATCAGCAATACTTAAATAGTAAATCTTTAAAATATTCAGATTCCTAAAGGAGAATCATAATGGACAACTTCTTAAACCAGCTTCTCTTTAAAATCAAATGCTGTCACTGCTGATAAACAAATGCAATGTTTTTTCTTATCGGTGAGTCAGTTTAGTCTCACTGTAATTTCAATCTAAGTAACTTGGTGAAATATTAACCACGCTCCACAGGCCCCACCCCTGACGGCCCCACCCTGAAGGCAGGCAAGCAGAAATTCCCTTCAGATTGTGTAAATGGAGACAGTTCCAATCTACATTACATGCTCTTTATACACAATAGTATGTTTTCTGACATTTATTCCTTTGATTCAGAAATCCTTCCCTCATAAACCATGTATTTTGAATCCTAATTTCAAGTACATCTTTGAAAATATCCATGGCAAGTTTTTGCACAACTTGCATTTTGCTTATTTACCTTGGTTAATTGAGGTTTTTCCTTAGTTTTAAATTTTTTAATTTTTAGGAAAAAATATTTTCAGGTTTTTAATCTTTTTTTAAAAAAAAAAAATTACTTCAAGGAAGGATAGTTCCTTGTAGAAAGGTGATGAATGAAATCCCTGCTTTGCCATTCTCTATTGAGTTATTTCAAATAAGCATCCAAAGACCAAGACTCAAGGGTAACTTGTTCTTCTCTTGAGCAATACTTAAATTCAGTCTCTTAATTCTGTTTACTTGTGGGATGTGGCTTAGAGAATCCCAACTGATACTCGGATATGAGGAAACCAACGTGAATTCAGTGGCACAAGTATCATTTAAAAAAAAAAAAAAAACTATTTGCTTTTTAACTACTAAACCTACAAATGTGTTCCTATGCAAGATTTATATAATTCATAAATTGCAAGAAAACAGGCTAGCTTCCATGTACACTTAAATCTATTTGAGGCTCCTCGGTACCTTTTAGTGGACCCTGCAGATGAGGTGACTAGACCGTTGATAAATCAGAAGAGGGAAGCAATTGCCTAAAATAACATCACTACTGTTAGGAGCACACTAAAAGCCATGGCCACCTGCAGATTTTCCCGAGGAGGACTGAGGTGAGGGCTACTTGAATTATCAATTGTA
This sequence comes from Rhinopithecus roxellana, assembly GCF_007565055.1. NCBI lineage: Eukaryota > Metazoa > Chordata > Mammalia > Primates > Cercopithecidae > Rhinopithecus > Rhinopithecus roxellana. The sequence continues at coordinate 158,605,235 of NC_044549.1, read as the reverse complement.
TTCTATATTTTCCACCTGCAAATAGTAAACTCAATTAGTAACACACGGGCTTTCCTGAAAAAGCATCTGATTGCTAATGTGTCTCCAGATGAGTAAAAACCCTTTTTTTAAAAAAGACAAGGTTGTGTATTGGCTTTTGAAGTATGGCTTCATCCTTGTTTGCTTTCCCCATGGGTTTGCAAGTTCAATGCAATGTGAGGGGCAGAAAGCCTGACTCCCCCCACCCCCCCCCAAGATGTGTAAAGGAGAACCATATGCAAGCCTTTTTGGGAACAAACTATAATTCTGTCAAGCTGATGAAATAAGTAATCAAGTAATATATTTTAGCTTCCTTCAGGAAAGAAAATATGTTGGGACTACATCTTGATAGGATATTCAACCGTGATAAGCCTTTAAAAGCATGAATCCTAAAGGGATATGGAAAAAAGCCTCACAGCAATGCCAGTGATGGACTCTCGAATCGTCAGGAGTTCTGGGAGCATCAAGAATAGGGAATTCAAATTCTACCGCTGAGCTGATAGATGACAAAGAGTGTATTACCTCAATGACTAAATATTTAAGCTTCATGGAGTGGAAGATACTTGACTGTGTAAATGAGCCAAGAATACAGAATTAAAAAACTGCCTGTGAAATTATACTGCAGACATAAAATCTCAACTGCTTAAGAGCTCCAGTTCTTTTAAAAGCCGTGGCTGACAGAGCAAATTAAGCAGTGAGATGTTTACTATGTTTAACAGAGATAAACTGGCAAACGTAGAAGATGTAATTACCCAGCATGTTTCTCTAAAAATGAATTTTAACTGTTCTATGAGGGGGCAACAACTGCAGGGCACTGATTTTTTTTTTTTTTCTTAAAGTCTCATGTGCTTGGGAAGAATTTTTAAAATTATTCAGTAATTGATAATGGTCAAATATTGAAAAACCAAGAGACTTTCACTGAGAAAGCGGACCAAAAGGGGAGCACTTCAGCATTTCAGCATCTCTGAAAAGGATTCTGGTTGATGAATACCATTTGATCTAGCAGGATATCCAGAGGATTAGCCTGCCAGGGACAAAGCAGTGCTTCACACAGAAATTAGTCAAAGCTGACTTGAGACCCTGTATATGAATGTCATATATACAGATGACCTCCCACCACAAGAACTAACCTGTACTTTACTGGAAATTATATCAATTATATTTGTCTTGCATGCAATAGGAGATAATTACTGGCTTTAAAATATATGCAAAGATGTTTACATGGTGAAACCATCAGCTTGATTTATTAAAGAACCTGGACACTTTTCTTATTAAATCTCAACAATGAGAGTTCCAAGACAGCTCTTGGAAGAAGATACTATTACTAAAAAACCTAAAATATCTACACAGAAACTTTTAATAAGCTAAAATCTTCTCTAAGCCAGCACTGGAATAAAATACAAAGGTGACTGCTCACACATTCAAAAATATTACAGTAACCTGAAGGAACTCCTCCCCCTAAGGAATTTCTTGGGCCTGTCCTAGGAGGGCTATTTCCTTTGCAATATTGTTATGACAGGAAATCATCCATTTTTGAGTGACAGTTGTAGAAAAGATACTAGCCTGGTAGTGATAGTGTTACAGTTAAATGTCTGAATCTCCTGTTAGACTATAAATTCATGCAGGTCTGGGAGTCCTCCTAGAATAGTGCCTGACACATTGGAAATGCTCAGTAAATAGTTAAACGAATGAGTGAAGGAAATAAAAGGCAAACGTCTAAATACCTATGTTGTGATAAAGATTTAAACAAATGTACTTTTTTTTTCCTTAAGAGGTCATCATTTGTATACACAACATTCATAGAATCCCAAGTTGGCTTTAAATGGCTGGTTCCTCTGAGCCACTGCTATGTCACTGATGGTAGACTTCCACAAGCCGCCTTCTATATGCAGATTAGAGACCTCAGCTTCTTGATCGTCCATGCAGTCACCTCACCCTAGGCCTCACAGGAAAACCTGGGACTGTACAGGAGGAGTTTCACAAAGTTTTGGCAGCAGGTGAACCAGCAGCAGCAGAGATGAAATGACTTGCCACTCTGGGCACAGGATCTAGCTATGTCAAGCATTTATTTTCACTTCATTTTGATAAAATGTTTTTATGGACCATGACAATGAACATGGACCTTGGTAACGAGAGAAGTCCTGAAACTGAGCTACTCAACTGATCTGGCCTCAATTTCCTCATACATACGATGAGAATGAGAAGGAAATTGACCATCTAGGATTCGTAGCCAAGTCAAGTGAGATTGTGGATGTGTAAAGGCTTGTCAAGCCATAAAACACTCTAATGCTTGAAGTGTTAAAGGCGTCTTTGTGGTAGAATGATAGAAATATGGTACCAATTATCCTTCTACCACTTTGCACTGTGCCTTTTGAAGTTCCTCCCATCAACAGGTGAAGTCTATTCCTCCACCTCATCTCTAGTCTGGTCTTGCAATTTGCTCTGGTTCATAGAAAACAGCAGAAGTAATGGTATGCTAATTCTGACCCAAGGCCTCAAGGTAATTTCTTTTGAAAATATATTTGTTCTCTCAGAACCCTACCACTGGCAGAAGAACAAGCCTGGATTAGCCTGATTAGCAAGTAGAGATCATGTAGAGGAGAGTTTAGTTGTCCCAGACGAGGCCATCATTGTCCACCCTTCAGCAACAAACAGCAGCCAAGATCAGCAGAGCTCCCTACCTGACTCATAGCTGATGGCAAGTGTGAGACAAGCCAAGACCAGTAGATCCATCCAGATCTGTAGATTCATGAGGAAAGATAAAGGCTGATTGTGTTTAAACCACTGTTTGGGGGTAGTTTGTAGCAATAACTGAGCATTGTAGCCTCCAACCAGAGTCCCTGGGGACATGTCAAAGGAGGGTTAATGGAGGCAGAAAATGTGTGGGTCTTGATAATGACAACTGTTTCAGCATTACCCCTCAGCTTCCTCCATTTTCAGGGTGGTGGTAGTCACAGCTTCTGGCTTACCTCGAGACTAAGTCTGAGAGCTTCTGATCTCAGCAGAAAGACTGCTCTTAATTCAGAGTGTTATGTGAACCACTATACCTCTGCTTCCAAAATGTGATTTATAAAAGAAAAGAAATGGCCTGCTGGACCCTATCAAATTAAGTATGCTGTCTCAATCAAGAGTCAAATACTCAGATCTCCTTTTAAGTATAGCCTCTGAAATCAACCATACCCAGCCTGACACTTAAAAATCGGCTGATACAGAAAGGAAGGGATTAGTTAGCAAAAGTGGGAAAATGAATAGATCCAGAGACTAGATCATCAGAAGCCTATAAACAAATGCTTAGGACAGTTCACACGGAAAGTGAAAAGGGAATTAAAAAAAAGACATGAAAGGGAAACCAGTTCATCTTTATGAGCAAAGTATATCCTTGCTCAGAGAACTCTGTGTACAGCCAAAGCTAATGTAATGCCATCAGTAGTAAATATTTGGAGGATAATTACAGGCCCATAGATTAGTGGATTTCTACCTTCAAGTTGCCTTTTATTTCCCAGGGCATAACCCCTCCCACAGAGAATGAGTAAATACAGAAGGACCTAGATTTCCAATCATCCAAATAGTTATTGTGATTAGATCAGATTCACAAAATGACAAGAATTTGAAGGAGTTCTACAACTCCAAGTGTGTAGTCCCACCCCTGTTTAAATGGTTCTTTTTACTCTATACTCTCTTCTGGATCCCAAGACTTCCCTCTTCTCTAATCGGAATACTCCAGTAGCAAAGCTGCTCAGATTATCAGCAGTTCAGCAAAATTCAAAAGGAATATCTGAGCTTAAGATGGAAGGGTCAGGTACCCGGTACCAATAAATGCAGATAACACTTATTGAGCATGTTACTTATGTGCTGAGTAGTACCATGGTGTTTCTTCATTATCTCAAATTTGTTTTCTCAATTCCACGAGTTAGGTATTAACCAATTTTATAGATGAAACTTCTCAAGATGCAGTAGCTTGCCCCAAAAGTTTCCATAGCTTTGTTTCCTGCACAGCCCAGAGCAAAACCAAATCTGGATGACGCCAAACTCTCTCCAACCATCCAAACATCATGTCTTGGCTTATACTCGACATTCTTTGCCTTTGGTACTACACATTCCTATCTGCCGAGTACTAGCGCATACACAGTTGCATGAATCAAGTGTGTACTTAGTGAATACCTTCCTTTGACAGAGCTTGGTGGAGCACTCCACTCTAAAGGAGCCCCTCCTTAGCTGATGAGTTTTTCTCTGGGCTATTCTTTGCAGCCTCCCTCCAGCTTTTCCTTCTGTCAGATCTCCATTTCCTCCACTTTGCTCCATATTGCCTTTTTTTTTTTTTTTTCCTGTCTTCCTCTCTCTGGAAGAACCACAGTGACTGCTTGAGAACTTTAGGATCAGATTGGCTCTGCCAGTAACTGACAAAAAAAAGCCTATGAGATGGTAACTAACAATAAGATAACATGATAAATGCTCAAACATAAATGTGGGACTTCTATGAATATATCGACTTGGTGGAAGAGAGTAAAAACTATTCCTGGATTCTCACCACTGAGTCTTTTTCATGGTGACTCCAAGAGGACTCCATTGTATTTCCGTAAAGCAATTTTTTATTTGCCTCATAAGTACTTTCATAAACAGAATCCTGTGCCATCCTTGCCATTAAGCAGCACTTTGTAAAAGCTGGTACAAGTGTCACCCTTTTGATAGTCTTCCCTGAGCTTCCAGTAGAAGATATTAGGGGACTGATGCAACATTTATTCAATCTCCTTCTAAAGTCTAGATTGCAGAGGCTTACACATTTCCAAAACTCCCTGGCAGTTAGTCTGATGTAATTTAAAGTGAGCCAGCCAGATGTACCTGCACAAAAGCTATCATTTCAAACTAGAGTTAAGTGGGAGAGGAGTCATAATGATAAAAATCCGTGTTTCCCCCCCGCCGTCCCCCCATCTAGTGCAGATCACGATGGAGGTGGTTGGATTTAGTGCTGGCGTTTAAGGCAAATTCACAATTCCACAGGCTTCTGCAGATTGGAGCAGAAGCAGCAGCTCCCTGGGCACCCCAGTTTTGGGGTAGAACTTAGACATCTGTCTCTTTAGCTCTCCCAATGATGATATAAATCTTTAATTCTCTAGAAATCTTTTTCTTCCAAAATTAGCCAGAATATATTCTACTCTCTGCACTTGATTTCTAAACAATAGCTAAGAGGAGCTCTTGCTCTTTTTTCTGTACCTCCAGGACTTGTTCTTGCTCATAATTCTTGTTACACTGGACGTTTTATTACAGTAACTCAGACACATATTTTTCTCAAGTTGAAAGCTTGATGGAAGATGCTATGTCATTTTCACCTTTGATATTTCCCATAGTGCTTGGCACAAAGCATTTGCTCAATTGAGCTGAGACAGGTTCCCACAGTAACACTATGGTAAGCTAAAGCCTAATTTTGAATTGTCACTAGGTTTTATTATTCCATATTCCATACATTGCTAAATTATGCCTAAACTGTTGTAAAAGTGACCTTCTTTATTTGTGGTAGATTTAGGTGCTTCAGAAATACTAATGTATCCTCACCACTTCCTTGGAAGTGATATATTTCCCTGCTTCACTGACACTGGATTTGTGCATATGGCTGGATTTGGCTAACTGCAGAGGAGTATCATCTCCAATATCTTTTAAGGTTGGGCTCAGTGATGCGATTTACTATGGCCGAGCTGATGTCAGTGGATATAAGACTCACAAAATGCTCTTATGCAGCTGGGCTTGTGCTGTGTGCCTGTCACTATCATACGAACATTCCTCAGTCCAGTTGTTCAAGAAAGGATAAGAGATTCATGGAGCACAGTCACCCCCAGCCAAGTTCAGCCTAAATTAGCTACCTAATATCTCCCTTTTACCTGCAGATGCATGAGCGATAAATGCTTATTGTCTTGTATCACTAAAGTTTTGTGATTGTTTCACATGATTGTCATGTTTCTAGAGAATTTTCAAAGAAAACTGGATGTACCAGAAAGAGAAGGCACACACTGGTATGATGGTACGAAGTTTAATACTTCCCTCTAGGACACTTGCTTCCTGCACAACCATCTTCCTCCTTGAGGCTCATCTCCTTCATTTCCATAGCAATACACATTACTCGTGCCCCAGTTACTGACTTGACCTTACATCTCTTTGTGTGTTATCAATAGATGGTACTCAAAAATTTTGCTTCTCTTCATTAAGCTTTTGTCTTTTAAAAAATCATTTTCAGGGACTTGTATCTCTATGGAAAAATCTGTCCAACCCTGAACTTAAGTCATAGCCACCAAGTTCTAGCTACCAACAGACTCTCTAGCTGGCATTCCTCCTAACATCTTTTATAAAACTTCTCCAAACCATATCCAGCAATGTTTCCTTAAAGAGGAAACAGAAGAGTGAGTTTTCTCTTACCATCTTCCAGGCCATCTAGAACAAAATCTGTTACCGTTACCTTCGTCTCACCATACCAAATGCCAAATTTAATAATTGCCACATATCTTAAGTGTTCTGACAGACATTCCAAAGGAGTTACTTATTAGGTTAGTGGAGCTTCTAATTTGAAGGAATACTATTTGAAATCATTTTTTGTAAAGCAAAGAGCAATTTTGGTTATGTGACTTGGCCCTGAATTGGTTCTCGAATTTCGGGACTTCTGCTCCATGTTTTTCTTCAGCTGGGGGCAGGGTGATGATGGGCAGCATGTGGAGCATCATATATACTGATAAAGATTTCAGGTAGTCATTTGGCAGAAGGGAAAGGACATAGGGAAACTGGTCATTCCTGCTTCAACTAGCAAAAGTAAAGTCTGATGTCCTGTGCTGTTCTACTAAAAAATCAATGGCTAATAAACATAAAAGCAATATTTACCTAGACTGGCAAAACAAGGATTAAAATTTACCATGCAGAACACAACCCACAAAACATTTTGCAACTAGATACCTTTTTTCATTCAAACAATGTAACACTATGAGGTTTCATATAGGTATTTAATGAAGGATCTCTGAAGAGATCCTGGATGTAAATCTTATAATGTATGCTTTATTTACTTTAATAAAATTCCAGCTTTCCTCTAAATCGGGCTATATTTCTATCACATACATTGCTATCCATGATAGAACATCTCTCAATGAAAAGCCTGAGTCTCGAGGGTAGAAGACGGCTAGAGCCTTTCAAAACTCAACAAGCTTAAGCTAAAAATTGACTCTTTATTTGGTGAATTCTAGGCATAAACAACTAAGTTAACCAAATATTGTAGGGTTTATTGACAAATACAAGTAGCCAAGTCTTCTTCCAGGCACCCAGTGTCGGTGGCACATACACATTTTCACGGTCAATTAACTGCAGAACCTGAGGATAGATATGTTTATTTTTACTGCATGGTATATTTTAGTTCCTATACTACCCAAGTTTTTAGTGCAAAGGGTTATTGAGTAAGCTTACTTCCCTGACTCTGAAGCTGACATTTGTTTTGCACCTGGAGTTTTTGAGTCTAAAATTTGATCCAATTGAAACTGTCAATCCTCAGCATGCTGCAGTAATAATTTTAAAAAAAAAAATGGAATGAGATTTTTAGAAGTATCCATTTGCATGTGAGGCAAGTGGACAGAGAAAAGTAACATTAGACCAGTAAGGAAAAAAACGAACACTTTTTCTACCTTGTAATCACAATAGAGTATCCCCTCCACCCAGTACCTCTACCAATTAGATTCAAACCTATGGTCAATATTTTTAATGGCAATCTTGAAAACAGCACAACACATAAAAATACTGCACTTCACAGGATACATAATACGAAGTTTATATGCATGTGTATATGTATCATATGTATATAATATCTGGGGCCGTGGGAGGAGTGGGAGTCTAATAGAGTATCTGGAACTAAGGCACAAAAGAGAGCCAAGACATTGAGTACTAGACCTTGCAATGTGACCTCAGCAGGTAAGAGGGTTTGGATGCAGGAGACAGTCTACATCACCAAATGCCTTGACTACCCTGCTTAGGAACTCATGCTTTATAGAGAAGGCAGCAGGAAAGTCTTCACATAGCGGAATCGAAGGAGTCAATGGCTGTTTATACAAGGCCTCTAACGGTGAAGAGAGAAGGAGGGGCTTGGGGTGGTGACAATGCTAGGAGTAAGCGAATTATGTTGAGAAGGTTCATGGTAGTAACAAACTATAGAAATGATCCCTGAAAGTAAGGCGCAGCTACTCGGGAGGCTGAGGCAGGAGAATGGCGTAAACCCGGGAGGCGGAGCTTGCAGCGAGCTGAGATCCGGTCCCTGCACTCCAGCCTGGGCGACAGAGCCAGACTCCGTCTCAAAAAAAAAAAAAAAAATTACTACCATGAACCTAAGTGAGGAAAAAAGCAAGGACATATGCTTTAAAAGGCTTCCTTTTCTACCTGGTAATTCAATATGAGGTCCTTCAGAAGACTAAAGTTCTCATGCGATTTTTCTGAATGGTCACCGCATGAAAAAATGCACAAAGCATATCTGAACTCATGCACTTCAAAGTCGAATTCGAAACTTTTTATAAAACTTTTAATTTTTGTGGGCACTTTAGGTGTATATAATTTTGGGGGTACATGAGATGTTTTGATGCAGGCATGCAATGTGAAATAAGCACATCATGGAAAATGAGTTATCCATTCCCTCAAGTATTTATCCATTGAGTTGCAAATGTCCCAACTAAAGTTATTTAAAATTGTACAGTTATTGACTAGTCGCTCTTGTGCAATCAAATAGTAGGTTCCCTTCATTCTTTTTATTTTGGACCCATTAACCATGCCTACCTCCCAGACCCCCACTACCCTTCCCATTCTCTGGTAACCATCTTTCTAATCTCTTCAATTGTTTTGATTTTTAGATCCCACAAATAACTGAAAACATGTGATGTTTGTCTTTCTGTACCTTATTTCACTTCACATTACAATCTCCAGTTCTGTCCATGTTTCAGATAACGGGGTCTCATTCTTTTCTATGACTGAATGAGACTCCATTGTGTATGTACTGTACTTTATTCATCTGTAGATGGACACTTAGGTTGCTTTCAAACCTTAGCTATTGTAAACAGTGCTACAACAAACATAGCAGTGCAGTTTTCTCTTCCATATACTGACTTCCTTTTAGGTTGACAATTAAAACACTATATAGGACCATAAATAGGTACAATCATGTGTCAATTAAAAGTGAAACTCTGTATAAAGGTACACACATACAAATCACACGTGTGTATGTGTATACATATACATACTCCTCAACTTACAATGGGGTTATATACCCATAATCCCATCATAAATTGAAATTATTGGCCAGGTGCGATGGCTCACACCTGTAATCCCAGCACTTTGGGAGGCTGAGGTGGGCGGATCACAAGGTCAGAAGATTGAGACCATCCTGGCTAACACAGTGAAACCCCGTCGCTACCTAAAAAAATTAGCTGCGTGTAGTGGCCAGCGCCTGTAGTCCCCAGCTACTCGAGGCTGAGGCAGGAGAATGGCGTGAACCTGGGAGGCGGAGCCGAGATCGTACCACTGCACTCCAGCCTGGGCGACAGAGGGAGACTCCGTCTCAGGAAAAAATATATGGTAAGTCAAAACTGTATTTATTACACCTAACCTACCAAATATCACAAGTTAGCCCAATCTACCTTAAATATACTCAGACACTTAATCATCTAACAGGAAGCCTATTTTATAATGTTGCATATCTCATAGACTTTATTGAATACTGTACATTACATCAAAATTGCAAGTTTCTCACATTGGAAAGTTGAAAAATCCTTCGATCTAAGCATTCTGTTAGTCTTAAAGACCCTATCTTTATATATCTGTCTCCATCTATAGAGATACATAGATATACATAATCTTCAAGTCAGCTTTTGACCAGAAAATTCTAAATGAAGAAATGTGAATATATCAGAAAATATCACCGTAAAATGATATAACTTGGTTATCTATATTTAAAAAATGACTAAATTCTCTTTAATACAAAGGAAAAATCTGACTTTTTTTCCTAACAGAAAAAAAAATTATAGAATATTCCTATTACACTAACATCAAATCTCTAAATGAGGATACAGGATTTAAAATATTCCATAATTTGGTCAGAATAGCATAGAAAGTTTTTAACATTCACAAAAATTCAAATGCATATTTAGATTTGTTTATTAAATATATTAACATTTATCTTGAAGTGATTTTAAACTTCATACAAAACAAAAATGAAGATTTTTAAGTTTTTCAAAATTTAGTTATTTTTCATGTCCTCAGTTATCTAGTTTTAAGAACAGATTTTTAGATCTGAGTCACTGTCCCTACTCAAATTGTAAGAAGATACACAGTATAAACTAATTTCTAAGACATGATAGGATAGATTCTGGTGTGTAGACTCGAAGAGAAACCCTGTAAAATTTGTTAGATTACACTTAAAATGTAAAAGAAATATAACTCAAGAAAAGTAAAACTACAGGACCAGTGCATTAAAGCTCAGTTTGATTTTTCAGTTGACTTCCATTTTTATGGAAAAATAGAGCCAAGTGGAGTTACATTTTCTTTCTGACTATCTTTCATACTACTTGGTCCTTTATAATTTTTCTAAGCCCCTTGCTGAGTATTTAATTAGAGAAATCACTCGAAGGATACATCCCAAGCATCAAGAACAGTGGAATAAAATAGATGCTCAATAAATATATTTAATAGGTAAGTTCTCATGTGAATTCTATTTCTGATCATCTTCCTACACTTGTTAACTCACGTGATAGACGTGATTAGTACCAAACTAAACTGCCACAGTATTCTAGTCTACCTGAGTACACTTCAGTGTGTCAGCTCACCCCAGGTTGTACTGACAATCTCCTTTCAGAATTAGGCAGGTGATACGATTGATTAAAGCAAGCTCTGCTGTGGTATTGCCAGAATTTGAATTATTCCTATCCTTAAAACAGTGAGGCACTACCATTTCTAGAACATCCTGTAAGGCGGGACACTTTCATAAGAAACAGCATAATCCAAGGACAGATTGTAGGAAAAGTCTGACAATGGAGGTTTAGCCATCTGTAGTCACAACAGTAAATTGACTTTTTTTCATTCTGAACTGATTTGGCCAGCAGAACCAAAACTAGATAGCAACTTACAACCCTAACTCTGCTAGATTTATGCAAGACAGAGGAGGTAGTTCCCTCAAAGGCAACATTAGGAGAGCCATCAAAATGTTCATCTCCCCTAACATGTCTTCCTTATTAAGCTGTCCTTATCCTGAGAATTCCCCACACAGATCACTCATCAGAAGTGGTGGCTCTCGGCTCTTCCTGCACATCAAAAGCCAAATAAAAAGATGATCCTAGGTTTTTACTGCAGACCAACTCAATCACACTTTCAGGTTGAGTGGTCATATTCTGTAAAACTACAAGTGGGATAATGGACAAAGTATAAGAACAAAGATGTCTTCAGGAAGCCACCATAAGCATATAAGTTGTCCAAATTAAGTTCATGCCTTAATTCATTCAGCAAAATATTATGCATTTACTATGTGATAGCAACATCGTGAAAACATACAAGAACAATCAACCCCATTATTTAACATTCAGTACCAGGGCTTGCTTCATGGGTGTGCAACCTGTGCAGCTGAACAAGGCCCTGCCCTCAGAAGGGTATGCTTGGTTTAATGCTCAGCTGTCAGCATCTTAAGACTCTGGGTAATTTTGGAACAAGGAGCCCCACATTTTTATTTTGCATGAGTTTTTGTAGTAGCCAGGCTTGGAAGGTTGAAACTCAAATATGACCCTAGTGTGACACATTGTCCCCACCTTCTTCATCTCCCCTGCAATCTACTGTATCATAGGGAAATCGTAATGCGTCATCCCTGTGCTAAAATTCATCAGCTATTTTCTCCTATGCATTGTGTAATTTCTCAGTTTCTCTCGCCTCTAGCTTGACATAATCTTTTCCAACCGCCAACCCCCCACCCCCCACAATATTGCTTTACTATTGTAACTGCCGAGACAGGGGAAGAAAATGTGTCATAAAAGTATCTGAAAAGGATACTCATGCTCAAGTGCCAGGAAATAAGTCCTGGGAAAGCTGAGAGGCTGACCTTCTAATTTTAAATTGGAGTCACACATAAAAATTTGACTATTGGTTAGATGATATCGGTTAAAAGCTGTAAATGGCTTACAAAAGATTACATCATTCCCCATTCAGAGGAGGAAACAAATATATCTGGGGCCTCCAGGAGGAAATTGAACATGGGGCACCAAGAATGAAGAGGTGGTAGAATATAGGCACAAGACACCAGGGACAAAGAAAGAAAATATGAAGAGGTGGGAATGCTCAATTCACTCGCATTATTAACCTTGAGCACCAGGGATGTCAAGATGTGCAACCAGCACAGTCACACAAGCTCCTGAGCAGACAAGGGCCTCATGCTTGGTAATGCTCTACTGTTGCCATCTTGAAATTTAGTAGTTTCTGGAAAAGGAACCCCACATTTTTACTTTACACCAGGCTCTGCAGATTATGTAGCCTGTCCTACTTAGCACTATGTAAAGTGGTTAACATGTATTTGTCTAAATACATGTTAATACATGACTAAATACATGTATTTAGTCCCTGAAAATCCACAACATATTACTGCGATTTTTTTTTTTTTGCATGAGGAAACGGGCATGGAGTGGTAATGTACTTTGCCAAAAGGCACACCACGAAGAAGTGATGAAGCTGGAACTCGCATCCGGGTTTTTCTGACTGCCAAGCCAGTATGGTTTTTAATGACAGTGATAGGCTGGCTTTCCAAGTAAAGACAGGAGCAGGTGGCTCAGTCGGCTAGACTGCAGGGGACGTAAACAGGATTAGCAGAGGACAAGGTAAGAAGGTTGAGTAAATGAGATCACTGTAGTCCCTGAGTGATTATAGACTCTTTCCTATGGGGCAAGGGAGAAACATGAAAGTCACATATTTGAGAGTTGGACTTCAGGAATTCTATCGTGATAGTGTTACGGTATTTTGTTGAGCAAACAAAGCCATGAAGAATATCTGGGGCTCACATAGTCCTTCAAAAATATGAGGTAACAGGATGAATAATAATGAAAGCTACTGTTTATCAAGCGTTTACTCAGTGCCGGGCACAATGCTAAGCACTTTACAGTATTTAAGCATTATACCAGTCAATCCCCATCAAAGTTCTGTGAGGTAGGTAGTTTTTAACATATCCTTGTGTTATTGATGGAAAAAATAAAAGGAAAGCAAGTTTCAGTAATTTGTTCATGGTCATGCAGCCACTGAGTGGCAGAGGCATTATTCAGAATCAGTGATTTAATCTTCAATAAGAATAATGAAAACATGCCATTTTTAACTTAAAGCATTCTAAAATATATAAAAACTAAAAATGTTATTAAAGAATGCCATTTTACAAAGGATCCAGGAGGATAGAGTTTTAGCAGATTTGAGAACCTATTGTAAAGGAAAACCATTTAAATCCTTTGGTTCTTGGCTCAAAGAGATGCAGATCAATAGAACAGATTGGAAAACAAATAGTTTTTAAAATTGTAACACATAAGTACCCCAAAATAAAGTGTTAGGAGGAATTAATTAGAAAAACTGGATAATACTTTGAGGGAAATGATCAGGTTAGATTCATACTTTGCATGGTGCACTAAAATAACCCCTACATGGATTAAGGAGTTAAATACTAGAAAGTAAAGCCAGCAGGAGATGGAATTAGAATATCAGATTTGTAAGAAAACAGTAACTTCAGCTTTGAAGCAGTGGAATAAATTATGCAGGAAAATATTGACAGATTTGAATACATAAAAAAATTTAAAACTTCTGTACAGTGAAAAAACAGCAAGACTAAATACAAAGGACATTACACTGAAGGCAATATTTGCTTTCCGTGTTACAAAGACAGCTTTAAAACCCAAACCATGTTACCCTTATTCAAATTTACAAGGAAAACATCAGATTTCAAATATACTTAAAATATGAATAAATGGATACACTGATAATCATGAAGAATTGTTCAGCCTACCAACAATTAATACATATATGTGTAAAATAAACTTTAGAAAGGTAAAATATCCTATCTCAATAACTCCCCATACTCCCCTTATCCCTACAACACCCAATGTTGTCAGTTAGATTGAACCTGGTGTATGCATTCCTTACTGCTGGCATTGTAAATGTATGCAGACTTCTTAAAAAATCGTAATACTAAAGCTAATCAGGCTCAAAGTCGCATGAGTGTTTTTCATAGTCAGCAATTACATTTTGAGAATTTTATCTCCTGGAAATAATAGCAAAAGTAGATGTGAGCAAAAAAAGATGTTTATCTGTTATTGTTTACAGTGGCAAAATCCTGGAAACCTAAATGCCCCAAATTATGGGAATGGTTTTATAAATTATGAGAGGGACTACTTGTTAAATGGCTTGCCCCTCTATGAAGGTTTTTATTTTCAGGAGTTTGGTCCAAAGGGATGAGGAAAGAGACAGTGAAGTAGCTTGAGGGGAAAACAATATTATGTCATTTTTCATTGACACCTGGACATGTTTATCAATTGAGGGGGAAATAAGAATGAAATTTTGAGGAGAGAGGGAGAGAAGAAAGGACGGGAAGGGGGCGGGGAGAAGGAAGAGAATGGTGAGACTGCAGGTGCAGTGACCTCTGAGGCACAAGCCTCAAAGGCAAACGTGGAAAAGTTTGCTTTGGAGACAAGGGATGTGACTTCCTCTGAGAGAAAGTGGAAGAAAGAAACGTATTGGAACAATTTGATCCTCAGAATTTCTGACTTGAGTCTTTCTTGGTCTGGCAGAATCGGATTCCCTTGGCACCTGTGATGCTGTAATTCTGTACCATTTCACAGTTGTTCACTCAGCATTTAGTGTGTCATTTTCCAGCTATGACCAAAAACGTGAGCAAAAGTGCCACCAGGGGGCAGGCTGGGCACTGGCAAAGGACTTCAAAGAGACCATGGAAAAAAGTCTTTTGCTTTCAGCCCAGGGGTCCATTCTTTATTTTTGCAACAACAAATACTGCATCAAGTCCAGAGCAATTTCCTTAATGGTTGTGTTGTGGGTATGGATTTTGCTCCATAAACTCAAGTGTGCAAGAAATGTCACAGTACTATATTTTCTCTAAATTAAATCCAACTGCAAGCCACCATCCTAGGCAAGGCTGCTGAAAGTCACTCAGTCGTTATTACAGCTCCCACGGCCCCAAAGGATTCTGTAGAGGTAATGAGGATCTTATTCAGTGCTCATGTTTAGGTCATTGGTCCATCCAGTGAAATACTTATGACCTGAACCAACATGATGTCTTGGTACACTGTGACAGTGCTGTATCCTTATCTGTTAGGATATGGGCAGAAGTTCCAATGTCTGGAACACACGCAGAGACACACACACACACACACCCCCAGATAACTCCTTAGGTTACACAAAGCAGGGAAGCTGAGGATGATTCCTATCTGTAGAAATTGTCTCCTGCACCCTCCTCTGGCTTGAGGGAAATTTCTCCTCCTTCCTCCTGTGCCTGCCTCTTTGTTGCCTCTATGGTCTCATCATGGGCCAGCTTAGGCTACTAGAACATCTAGGAAGATGGACATCTTCAGAACGCACAAACCTCAGGAGAGGCATGAAGCCCAGAGGCCCTGTCTAATTCTCGGAATCTGGAAAGGAGAAAACACAAGACCAAAACGCACCCACACCTATATGTCTAAATTGTGTTGCCACATTTGCCACAAGGTTACAGTCCTTAAAATACCCACTTGACAGTCTGACAGCATGAGACAGTTTTCCGGTCGATGACAAAGCTCAAGCATCCCTCAAAGTCGATAGTGGGCCAACCCCAGAATTGTTGCTATGGAGGAACAAAGATGAAGAGACAAACTCTCATCTCAAGGAGCTTCTAGTGACACACACACAGGTAATCAAGGACTGATGAATTTAGGTAGGAATTGCAAGCTAAAAGCCTGAAGACCAGATGCCACTGACAAATGTGTATCACACATTTCTAAATTATTTTCCAATATTGGAAACATTAAAAACAGAGTTCATATAAGCATCTGTATATTATCTAGCTTCTCTTAAAAATAAGACTTGGCAACCCCGACCTGCATTCCTGCATGGCAATCATGATTAGGAGCTTGAGTAGAGGTTGTTCCCTATATTAGCTGGGGCCAATATACTTCAGTGTATCACAGTCCCCATCACTCCCTACTGTGTTATGCTCGGGCTCCTCTCATTTATGCTATTTGTCTAGCTTCTATATGTATTTGGGTTTGCAACTCGACTGAGTAAACCAAATAAAATCATAGAGACACAGCGGTAAGTGGCCCATAAGCGTTAATTAAGCTTCTGCTTTCCTCGATGTTCACCCTGATATATTTGGAAATTCAGAATTATTTCACTTAGACCTTACATGAACAGACACTAAAGAAAGACTTAAGTGATAAACTTGGCTCATGTGCAAATGTTACATGGAAAGCCATTGGCACTCCAGTACAGAGAATAGTATCCTTTTGCCTCATGTATGTGTGCAGAACAATAGACCTGATGTACAAAAACACGTTCGTGCAATGCAGCTTTAGCTGTTCCTTGGCCTCATTTCCCATGACTCATTTGAAGGTACCCAGTGTATCAGTGGGTCACAAGTGAACAAGTGTTTACTGTTGTGAGCTGTGGGTGGCCACTCCCATGAAAATTCCTCTGATAACTGGTCTCATCCTGGCCTTAGGCCCCTGAGGTTGGCCTCAGTCTGCAGTAAATGCCAGCTTCATTCTTCTCTATTTTAATTTTCAAGAGATAGGCCAAACTCAGAACGTATGCCACAATAAATTAGAACAGTCCAACAGAAACAAGAGAAGGGAGGCTGTTAAACTCAAGGAAAGAAATTTATCATGAGGACATCTGTACCTATCTGGCTTTTCTGGAGAGTTCGAGTTACTATCCATAAAACACTTATATCTATGAAAATGTTTAAAGACCACAAAACAACATTAATTAGCAAATAAGCAAAGTAATAAATTATTCATTGAAACATGCTATTAAATACAAAGGAAAACTCATCATGAACTTCCCCTTAAACATGCACATACAACAAGAATTGTATTGGTACTTTTGGTTGAAATTGTATAAATCCAGTGGAGTAAATTTAGAAAGACAACAATTAACAACTGGAAAAGAGATGAGCATAAAAGCAAGAAAAGCACTGAGTATTCCCTGCCCTGAATACATTCCCTGAAGCTGAAGGAACACTCCAGCTTCAGCTGATTGCTGAAACTGGCCATAATTTTATCAGAAGTACCTAAGTGGCTTCTTGACCCTTAGTTGCAGAAAGGCGTAAGAACAAAACTGATTACCATTGGAATGCATGACATAGTACATAATATCTCTACCTGACAGAATACTTAAAATAACATTTTTATATTAGCTTTTAATAGTTCAGGGAAAGAGCATATGATGTCTATGAAACACAGAATATTCATTAGCTAAGCATTCTTGAAATCTACATCCCAGCCACTATCCAAATAAGGGGAGCCTCTTAAGTCATATTTAGAACTATTTTCTTTAAAAGGCACTTTAAAGAGTCTAATATCAAACATAAATTTTAAAGAAACTACAACTTGAAAGTGATACCTACTAGGAAACAGGATTTTTTGAAGGATATACTCTAAATTCTGTAGCATAAGGTTTAAAAAAGAATCTAATCTTTGAACATTTTTTAAAGTGCTGCACCTTTGAAGACCCAGGTACTTTTAGTGCACAATTCAAAATTGAGTGATTGAATATAATGTCAAAGACTGACAAAAGAATCAGAATTCTGAAATACACACGCTTTCAATTGTTGTGAACTTGTGCACATGTGTGTACGCATATCTACGAGTCCCTAAGATCAGAAGACATTAGATACAGAACTGCTGTTGGAGTGGCTAGAAATACGTCCAGATACTAGACATGCAAAAACATTCAGAAAATGGGTAAGGAAAGAGATGCTAAAACTCTCCCTAAAATCCAAAGCAGCAGCCTGTGTGGATGTCTTCACTGTGAGGTTTCCACAGTGACATTTCCACATCACCCTACCAAGATTATGCAGTCTCATCTTCAAGTGCTATTAATCAGAAACCTGCCAGGGAGAATACTAAATTCTTAAGATATCTGGGATATCATCAAGTTTTATCACCAAACAATAAAACAAACCCATCAAGTAGATTTTTAAGATTTATTTCCCCTCTACTATTGAGAAAGGAGCCTGTTATAAATAACATTAGTCACAAATCTGTAGGTCAGCAAATGAAAAAAAACAACCATACATGAATACGAAAAGACAGCTTGTTAATTACTTTTAAGAATGTAAATTTTGTTGGCATAATGTAGATTTATGAAATATTGACAAAAGAAATCTTCTACATCAGAGTACCAAGTAATGACAGGACTAAAACAAATGAGTGGATTTTTCAATTACGTTCTCTGGGTCTAACATTTCCCATCTTATCTTTGCATTCTATCCTCTCAACTTCCTCGTTCTCAATATCTGATCACTATCGGGCAGCTTCAGAAGAAGCAAACATACAAACTTATTTCGGGAAGTTACTTTAGAAAGCAAAGTATAGGGCTGGGTGCGGTGGCTCACGACTGTAATCTCGGCACTTTGGGGAGGCCAAGGTTGGGTGAATCGTGAGGTCAGGAGTTGGAGACCAGCCTGGCCAACATGGGTAAAACACCATCTCAACTAAAAATATGAAAAATTAGCTGTGTGTAGTGGTGAGCAGCTGTAATCCCAGCAACTCGGGAGGCTGAGGCAGGAGAGTCAGTTGAACCCAGGAGGCGGAGGTTGCAGTGAGCCAAGATTGTGTCACTGCACTCCAGTCTGAGCAACAGAGTGAGACTCCATCTTAAAAAAGCAAAACAAAAAAAAGCAAAGTATAACTCTACCACAATGCCGGAAGCTTTCAGGGAAACCTAGGAAGCCTATTGAAGATCACTATGAACCACCACTAGCAATGCCTCTAAACTTAAAACCAATGCAGATACTGTGTGTATTTTAGCAAGGAGGGAGAGATGGGAAGGGATGACATATTGAACACAATACCTGGGAACATGTCATAAGAGAAAATAGTTTGCAAACTAATCGATTGAATATTGTATAATCCTTAAAGAATGGTACAAGAAGATTAAAATATATTTTAATATTTAAAACTTTAAAATTCTTCCTTACAAAAATTTTGTTAAATCTACATACTATATTTCTCAAGTAATACATGTGGATAATTTTAAAATGGTAAAAACATACCATATTGGGATTAATGCTTAATTTTTCTGGCTCTTGGGAAATACCTGGTTGAAACCTGGATAACTTCTGTCTAGATAAAGCACTCGGGGAAATTTGTGGCTTCATTGGATCAATTACTCCACTAAAGTGTCATTTTAATATTGTTATTTTCATAAACATACACTAATTATAGAAAATCTTCAAACTGAAGATAAATATAAAATCACCTACAATTTTAAAATATTTTGGCACCTCTTTATGTACCCTTAAAGCATACACAGTATATGTACTTAAGTATGTACATTTAATCATAAAATTTCTATTAGTATACTACAGTGGCTGTTTTAAACCCCTTTTTAATATGAATTATTTTGAAACAATTTATTCTGCACATGACAAATTTGTTTATAAGTTATGTACTAAAATTTAACCGGTTCTGTATAGTTGAATATTTAGTTTCTTCTGAAATATTTGCTATTTTAAAATGCTTATGAATGTCTTAGTAGCTTTCCCCCAATATTTCTATAACTATTTTTAAATAATACATTTTTAGAAAAGGAATTTGCTGAAAAAAATGAAATTAAGATATTTGATATGTTTTATAAAGTTGCTTTTCAGAAAAATGGTACAAAATTTACCCAAGAACAGCTTACAGGAGTCTCCTGACGCTCACCAACAGTAGATATCAACATTGAAAACACAGTGATTTGTCAATTTGATTAGTGAAAGATATCCATTACCCAGTTTCCAGTGTTTCCTAACTCCTCTGGCCCAATTTACTCAGTACAATAAATCACATAGGTTGAGTTAGAAAAGTGCCTTAGGATCAGACATGGAGGGCTTTGGATGTCAAAGAGACAAGATTCAATTGATAAGATATATGATAAGATTTTATTCTGTGGGACAGTGGTTCTCAAGGAAATGCTATTACATGTCTAGGGAATATCTAGGAAATTTGGGCAAATGCTTTGGATTTTCGTGATCTTAGGGGGTTGCTACTGGCATTTAGTAGGTGGAGACCAGAGGTGTCAGCTGCCCTGCACTGTGTAGAGTAATCTTGAGTGACATTGAACTGTCCCATGTTTTACACAACTTTTCAAATGTCCTAGTAGAAATGCATGAGGTCAGAAGCCTGATTATAATTATTCAAGCACAGAACCTGTTTTACGTACCAATGACAAATATTTTGTGGCCATTTTTAATAGTTTTCTACCGTGTAAAGCAAGGGAAAAATGATTTCTGCAGAGTATTCGCAAAAGTTGTTTATCATTTTTGAAAAGTTATATCACTAATACCATACTGTTGCTGTTATTTTCATCACCATCACCTACTTATAATGTGCATTCATAAATAGCCTACATTCATTGTGTTTCTAGGAGTATATGTAAGAATCTTATCACTTCCTCATGTCTTCCAGTACTGTCATGCTTAAGCATTTATATAATAAAATTTTTATTATAAACTTTCACATTGTATTATAAAGTCTTATGTTGCCCTTTACAAAACTGCCTATAGGGAGGTCATGTATTCCATTGGTTTCATCTTAGAAGAGTAAAGGGTATATTCTCCTAAATATTGTATTTTACTATAAATAGTGGTCATTGACTCTGACAGGGTTGAGACCTGTTGCTATATGGGACTAGGGGACGGGAAGCAAGTCAGACTTCCAGCCAGAAGAGTGACATGATGAAGCAGAGATGGAGGTAAAGAGGGGCTGACAGTGGAAAAAAAAAAAAAAAACTGGAAAAGGAGATGGCAGGAGGCAAAGAGACCAGAAAATGAGACAAATACAATCTAAGGAAGTAATGAAGACGTAAGATATCATTAATGAGTGAGTCAGAAAAAGAGGAGCATCTTATGGAGGGCATCTTGAAGAGAAGTCATTGGAACTCAGTGATCCAGTATCACAGTGTCATTGTATTGTTAGCCCACAGACTAAATTGTGTTCTCAAATAGTCTCACGTTTGTGCACATACTTGCAAGCACACATGTACACTTATACCCTCTAACTCTCCAGGTTCATTACCAAATAATCCCTCTCCCCTTCTGCCGCCAAATGGAAGATTTTATCACACCAGTGATTCTGAAATCTGACGGCTCAGCCTGACATGAGTCTGCATCAGAGGGGCAAAGCCTCATTTGTGATTCTCTATTCAAGATAAACCCTAAAATAAATTTCAAGTGTGCTTTAAGTGCACTACAGGTTGTAAATCATACACTTGCATTCTCATTCTACAGTAAGCATAAAACCACATAAACAATATGTATGTATATATATACATATATACACATATGTCTCCCTTCCCCCTTGCCAAATTCATGCAGACACCTCGACTTGCAGGAGGAGAATGATAGGGAAATTAAGAAACTCAGGATCACTGATAATTTGTCTGCAGCAGGCATTTTTTTTCTATTCAGTAGCAACTATAACAAATGAAGCTGTTACTAGATCAGGCAATGGTTGTAAATGGCAGAAAAGCATTTCCAAAATTAAGGGATGGAGAGTCCAAGATGGACAGTAAAGAAAATAAACTGGCTATTTACCGTATGATCCACTTTGGCAAATATTGGGGATAAAAGAGAATGTCCCAATTCCTGTTCAATTTCCAATTAAGATAAAAAGTGCATTACACGCTGGGTGCGGTAGCTTACGCCTGTAATCCCAGCACTTTGGGAGGCTGAGGCGGGTGGATTACCTGAGGGTCAAAGCCTGGCCAATATGGTGAAACCTCATCTCGACAAAAATACAAAAACTTGGCTAGGCATGGTGGTGGGTGCCTGTGATCCCAGCTACTCGGGAGACTCAGGTGGGAATCACTTGAACCTGGGAGGTGGAGGTTGCAGTGAGCAGAGATCGCGCCATTGCACCCCAGCCTGGGTGACATAGCAAGACTCCATCTTGGGAAAAATGCATTATATTCTGTATTCATACTCAATTTCAATTTTTTAAAAAATTGAAAGTAAACCAAGAGTAAAAAGTCCCCAAACATGAGTATCTAGTTATTCTAATTCCTATCAGTCCAACAGTACTGAGTTAGTGAAACACAAATATCATATTCTTCATGGGTTTTCTTAATGAAAAAACAATTTCTAGCTTAGTGAGAACAAGGGTGACCATATCTTAACTTGTAATTTCTTTCCCTACCCTACCAAAAAGTCAGCCACATTCCATCAAAGTGAAAAAATGTTCCTTTAAATTCCCACATTGTCCAGTTCCTGTTTCTCTTCATGAGTTACTTAACATCTGATATGTATTAAGCACGTTGCTATTTTGCATGTGACAAAAATTTAAGACAAATGCCAAGGTCTATGCTAACTGCCTGAAATAGGTAAGGGCACAGATAACACCATCTCTCCCCATCTTTGCTACCTGATAATGTTTGATAAGAGGTAGAAGACTTCTGTATTGGTCATCTATTATGTTACAGGTTAGGAGGTTTGAACCATGAATAAACAGAAAATGACCTGAAGCTAAAAGGACATGCTGCCAAGTGAGGCAATCAGTGACCATGACTTAAAGGCTCTGCCCTCTTCCTTCTAATTAGACTGGGGCAAACATCCCAAGCTCTTTGCCATGGGAGACAAGGCTCCATGACCCTCCCTCTGCCTGTTACTCTTCTCACCTCCCATCACTGCTTCTTTGCACCCCTATGGTCGTGGAACCACATTCTCCTCTTGAGCCTGAGTCCTCATGCTGTGATTCTTCCTGGAATCTACTTTACAATTGTCCCCTGACTGGCATCTGCTTATTGTTCAAAACTCAGCTCTAGTATCACATTGGGGTAGATGCCCTTTCTACTTTCACTGGCACAGTTAATCTCCATTCAGGCACTTCTTGGTTACTTCGTGATTGTCTCTTTACTCGTTGTCTCTGGGAATATTGAGTTTCTCAAGGGCGGAGACTCATCCTTTTGATGTTTGTATTTCCAGTGCATAGTACAGTGGACATCAGCAAATGTTTGTCGCTTATCTGAGCACGGAGTTTTTTGTTGTTTTGTCTTCTAAAGTCTATGGACCACAAAAATTGCTTTAAAAAAATCCTTTTCCCCTGAGGGTAAGGAGGGGTTTGCAAGTCAGAGCTTTTACTAACCAGGGTCATAAAGTCAGCTGTGCTGACTTGATCTCACTCAAGAGGGTAGGGATTGCCTGATTTTGATGGTGCTAGCCCGTGAGAATTTGCACTCCACATGTCAAGACCACATAATCCCCAGTGGAACTTCCATGGGTTCACTTTCAATATGCATTATGTTCATACATCTGGAAAGTGGGATCAAATAGTGTTACTCGCGAGACTCCATAGTTCTTGGAAATCTGAATTAGAGGCAGGATTATAACTGGCAAGGCCATGCTAGGCGGGGAGTAGATGAGACACAAGCAGTCCCTAGAGCCTGGGGCCTCTTATTACACTGTATGATCAGCCCCGACAGCTGTGTGTGAAGACACTTCCAAGCACATTTTGTTCGATATTCAACTGAAACCCATTGCTAGCATCTGTCTTCTCTTCTATGTAATCCCCTTGGGTGTAAGACATAGGGCCTTTGTTGAAGACAGAAGGTCTCACGCTCACAAAGAGTATCAGATTTAGACTTTTAACATTATTTCCAAGTAAGGTGATACAACAGCCCAGATGCAGTAGCAGAGTTGAAATAAGTAGTCATTCATCACACAACTCTAACCTTGTGTCCCATGACCAGATGCTACTTCCTGAAGTACACTGTGAGCCAGAACTTCTAACAAATTCCATAATTATCTTACAAACAACCAATTGTTTTGAGTGTGTGTGTCAACCATGTTAATTTGTTAAATGTAAACAACGTCTACAACTGTTTGGCCTGTCATTACTTTTTAACGAACTAGAAGACACTTCTCTAGATGAGGGCCTAGCAAGCACAGAATTATTTATAGGATCAACAGATAATGTGTACTGAATCAACTTCATCAAAAAGAAAAATACCATTTACTTATTACTTACCAAATTAAGTTTTGCCCAGAACTCAGGCCCTTCTTCCATCTCTCTGAGGCTCGGTGGAATGTACCAAAAGCAAATATTGGCATATTCAGGCTGAGAATTAGAAAAAATTTAAAATTGTTATCCTAAGATTTATCTTAGATTGCAATTAAACAAAGACTTTGAAAACTTAAGTTTCTTTGAGTTACCATGTGTATAAAACTTCAACATATCACAATCTTAGAGTAACAATCCCTTCTGCCTTCTGATAACATCCTATTTAAAAATTTCTTCTCCATAGTGTGCACCTAGCGGGCTCTTTCATCTTAATGTGAAAAGAGCAGGAAAAATAAGTTTGAAGCTGACTCAACCCAGGTTTGATTGTCAGTGCCTGCTTACATATATGCTCAGAGATGCCCTGGATCCTTTCTCTCCAACACTGATCCTTAAGTTATTTGCTATATCAGAGGCTTCCAATAATTATTTTTCTTAAGGCAGCCAAAGTTGGCCCCTACACCTGACAAATGCAAAAGCTTTGATTACCTGTGAGTTAATAGCACACTATGCTTGGACTTCACTAACCAGCACTACCATGATTCTAGCCAATACTGCTTTTGAAAAAAGAGCATCACCTTGACTCCCGGCTCTCAAATATCAGTAAAAGTGTGAATAAGCTAGGAGACCTATTCAAAATGTAGATTCTGAGTTCCTATGTTCAAAATGTCCAGTGTCTGAGTCCATCCCAGAAAAGGCTAAAGAATTGGCAGTTTATGAAGCATGTCAAGTGATTCTGAAGTGGGCAGTGTATGTTCTATGAGAAACTCTCATCTACGCTAAGTAACCATAACCCAGTCATCTTCCCTGCTGGTCTGTTTTTCTATCAGACATGATTTGCTGAAATGTGGGACTGTATTCTAACAGGCTTTAGCCCAGCCTTTGTCATGCAGACAAGGCTTTGTCCTCACTGGACGAAAACATAGGAAGTGCCACGACCAAAAGACTTGTACTCAAGACGAGGAAATTTGGGACATTATGTTGGGGGTTCACAAATTAGACATACAGAATTGTATTCAGGAAAGATTGAGTCATACACATCTTCCTCATTGTCAGTTTCACACTGACAATATTTGAACTGATTTTCATTTTCTGCCATAAACAGTTTTGTAATAACCAATGTTATAACAGTTCTCTAACCATCAGAATTATGCTCTAGTATATAAAGTTTCAAAGCATTTCATAAAGAAGAAAGACCTATCATCTCATATCTCAAACTCAAGACTAGTGAGAGAGAAAATATATATGTAATATAAATATATAATGTATGTATTATATATATAATGTTTTGAGTTTAGTGGATTTTAAATCATAAGTGAATGCCCAGAAACATTCCCAGTTCAACAAGGTAAGTTCTTGATCTTATCCTTTCATTTCTGAAATTGTTAATATTCTTATTGGACTTGACAAGAGAAGAGCTATAAGTCTTCAAAATAAACAGTTAAAAGTGAAACACTAATTCAACTCAATTTTTGCAAACATTTATGAGACTACAATCATTCTTACAAATTACACAATTTATACGTGGATTTCTGATGTTTTGAAAGTAATGGCAAAAACTGCAATTACTTTTGCAGCACTGTCACTAGATTGTGTTATGTCAGTTATCGATTTATTGCCTTAGCTACAAATCTACCCTTTTTGAGGGTCCTAAAATAATGTAGGTGGACTCTGCAGATATTTCTCCCTTGACATCTGGTCCAATCTTAGACTTTGTCAGCAGAGGGTGCTGGAGAGACACTGGAGAAGGAAGGACGAATGCCTTTCTGGTGTGCTCACTTCATGGGTCTCCTACAGAATCTGTGGTTCTTTTCAGCAGCACTGGTAACCAGAAACCAGAGCACATCCCCACCCATCGACCTCAGCAGCTTCCCCCAGTACACCCCTTTCAGGTGGCATCAGGTAGCATCACAGCTGACAGGCAGCAAGTGAAGGGCCCATAAATGGCTTTTCCTGGCATACTCCCCTTAGGTGGTTTCATGAGATACCAGCTAGGCACCTTGCCTTGGATGACTTCTTTGGCACTCCTGGGTAGCTCGCAGTGATTTCCAAATTGTGGCATGGCCCCTGTGGATGGCTTTCCTCAGCTCAGCAATCCAGACTAGATTTCTAGTGAGTACCACTAATGTAACACCTCAGTAAATTTGTTATCCCATGAGCCAAGGTCATACTATCTCTGAAGAGGTCTAGACCTCAGTCCTGCGAAGGGATGGCCTTTCTCTTGGGTGCTCTATCTCAGTTCCAGGAGTGGTGGCTGCTCTCTATATCTGCTACTCCTGTTCATTTTTAGGTTTTTCATTCTCTTATGAAGCAATCCTCCATTACTCCAATCCCTTGTTAATAATTCTTGGTACTACATTTCCCACTTTACCATGGAGTTCTTGTCTTCTGAATGGACTCTAATATGTGTCACCAAATTTGTTATTCCCTTTCATTTGCATAGGAACATTACAAAACAGTTTACGATGTTTTATCTGCTGTTATAGGTTCTATATTTTACAAGGTAGGACTTAGATCTTTTACATTTTTTAGCAAGTTTGTTTAGCGATAGATCTGATTCCTTTTGCCCAAACACTTTTAGAATGGAATGGCTTCAGTGCTTACAACATTTGAAAGCTTATTAAGTCCTTCTGACAGTTCATTTCATTGGAAGACATTTGCTGCTTCATTTGGAGTATCTTTGCTTTGGTAATTTCCCAAATTATTGAGTTGAAAAACATATCTTTGAATTTCTGCAAAAATATGAGTTTTTCCTGTCTCTGCCTACCTGTAGCTTGTATTTTACATAATTTTTAAGAGACTTCAAGGCACTGAGTATTTTCAGAGTAAAAACATTTATACACCACTTCATTCTAATTGCTTACATATATGAAAGTCTGACTTCTTGGGTGTCCTGAGAACACATTTAGACTATGTTCTAAAATCCACAAAAGAAAGAAGGTATTACAGGAGTCCACGTGAACCCTAGTGAAGGGTACAAAAACTCCGTAGCAGCAAGTGCATTATCATAATCTTTAAAAATTCACAACAAAAGAGTAACGTGCCATTAAAGAAGAGTTTGAATACATTTTATACTGGTTTTCAAACAAAAAATATATAAAGTTCTTTATCAATTTCAGGAAGAATTATCAAATTTTGAGACCATTTGGGAAAGAAATTAGTGGTCACTAAGAGGTAGCAGCAGCTCACATTCTGAGTCATATCAAAAGAAATTAATCTCCTTCGCTTATAATGTCATTAGATCAGAATAATAAAAACAAAGCTAGCACTGTTTTTTTAATAAATATATATGCAGAATCCAGCACACAGATTCAGACAATCATGCAAATATAGACTGAAGGAACAGCTGGAATGGTGAATTTTAATTGACTTCAAGCTTATTAGGTGTTAAGGCTTTTTGTGCTATCCAGTGCTGTCTTTGAAATTTTTCAGTAGTCTAATCTTAAGTTTTGGAGTTGGAAGGATGTGGCTTTGAATTTCAACTTCATCAGATCTTTGCTGGAATGAGTATCAAACTTTCTCAGTTTCTGCTTCCTAAACTGTAAAATGTAGATGATGATGTCTGCTCCACAGGGTTGGTTTGATGATGAAAGAAAAAATGTGTTTTCAAAATTTAGTGCCATATCTGGCACACAGCAAGCACTGTAGTCAGTGACTATTATTTGGGGCCATAATGGTAAAAAGAGATGTCTTTTAAAGTGAATGAGTAGCTCCATTAAAATGTGTACTAGTGAGGTACATCACTATGTTAACTTCTTGCTAATATATTTGAAGGGAAACATTAATGTCCAACAAGGGATAACCAAGCTGTCCAACTTAATAAGCAAAACTTTCTGTGTTATAGATATTGACTAGGCATCGGGACAAGAAAATGACTAACACTTTCTGAACTTGGAATGAATAGAGAACAGTGTACTAAAGAGAGGTGAAGCTAGAATTGAAGATGGGAGTTATGTCATGAAGGACTTCTTATATGACATGCTTGGAAGCTTGGGCTTGATTCTAGAGGAAGATGGAGTCACTGGAGAGTTTCACTACTCTAGGAAATAGATCTCATTTTCAAAAAGCTGCTCTAGCAGCAGTGTGGAGGTTAGGCTGGAGGGATCTGAGACTGGAAGGTGGGACACAAGTTAGGAGATAGTACCAACCTGAAGAGTGATGTAGATCTTGAACTAAGGCAGTGGTTTTGGGAGTGGAGAAGACTAAGCATTCAAGATGTATTTAGCGGGGCGGAAAAGGAGATAGTAAGAACAACATCAAGACTTTTGCTTGGGTGGATCATAGCTCTAATGACCAAAAGAAGAAAGTAGAATTTTGGTAAGGAAAATACTACACTTAAGCTTTAGAAATGTTGAATTTGAGGTGTCTGTGGCATCTAGGTGAAAATTTCAGGATATATTCATATACAAAGGCCTAGAGTTTAGGAGCTAAGTTGAGGATGAGGAGATATAAAGAGGCTATTGATAACAAAGTTCTGGATGTGAAGAAATTTCAGGGAGACTGTGTGGCCAAAGATGAGAGTGTAGAAGAATATTTAAGGGGGTGCACTGATGAAAAGACCCTTAATGTGGAGACTGAAAAGAACAAGTCACATGGAATGAGAGACTGGGAAAGGAAATCAAAGAAACTAAGACAGGGGAGACTATCCAAGAGATGGAGTAAATGGATAACATGATGCTACAGAATTTCAGCAAGATGAAGATTAAAATATGCATTGGATTTAGCAATTAGGAGGTAGTTGTAATCTAATACAACTAACAAGATAACAATGTAAGAAAAAATCACAATTGCTTGATACATATTAGTAGGTTCACTATTAGAACATGAATAATTAGAGCTATCTGGAAGAGGAATGAACTAGTGAATTCTCTGCAAATAGGAAATATTCAATCGGAGGTTGACCACTTGTTAACAGATACTGTTAAGATAGCTTTCCTGCATTGTGCAGGAAGTTGACTATATGTCCTCGAAGATCTTCTGTAGCTCAAAGTTGATGAAACATTAATAACTCCATTAATAACTTCTCCTAGTGTAGACCTTGAGAAAAAAAAATTGAATAATTAGGAATCTCCCAAGAGATAAAAATAAAATATGTGAATGATAGTATAAGAATGAATATACCTCTAGGAAACATCTATTAGATCTTAGATCCAACACAGAAAAAGAGATGATTTTCAGAGGCCTATGAATAATTCAGAATTCACTTGAAATAATAACTTTCAATCATCTTCAGGAAATGTATTTTTGTTCTTTTCAGGAAAAAAAATTCATCTACAATTTCCAATGTTCCACTTAACTTTCTCCTTGCTGTTAGACAACAGTGACACATGTACTCTCTCAAATACATGTACATATACATATAGAAACATATGAATGCATATATAAGCAAAAAGACTATCAACTTAATACTTATATGTGACATTCAAGGTCTAATTCTGCTTTATTTCTTGGGTGTAATGAAAAGTGGCAAATGCAGATCACACACAAAAATTCTTACAGCAGGAATTCTGGAAAACCATTTAGAAAATCACCTTCACTGCTTGTAGGCCAGCTGCCTCCCACAGATGAAAAATCCAGGGGCAGAAGGCTGACTAATAATTAAATCCTACCTTAGCTTTCATGGCAAGGACTTGAGTGTTTGCAATTTCCTAATGATACTGGTAAGTGGTTCCTCTCTTTTCTAAACCTTTAGGAAGAATATATAAACAACTTTTTCATCGGCCCATCTTTATTCTCACTTTCAGCTCTATCAAAAAACTGTACAGTTCTAATGTGTACAGGACTTTTCATAAGCGCTATAGCTCCCATCACCAGAGAAAATAACTCAAATTTGAGAAAATAGGAAACTCAGACCTGAGAAAATATAAAGTAATCAAACTCAATTCAAGTAAAATAACTGCTTTTTCTCCCATACATGCTTAGGTATGCACCTCTAAAAACTATAGACATTTTCTTACATAGTTATAATGCCACTATGCTTCACAAAATTGACAATTCCTTGACACCATCTAATCTCTCCAATTGTTACAAGAATTACTTTTTACAGTTGGCTTGTTCAAACTGGGATTTCAACAAGGTCTATATGCTTTATTTGGTTGTTATGCCTCTTTCGTCTCTTTGAACCTAAAGAGATTATCACTACTTCCTCCTTTTTTTCCTCACGTCACTAGCCTATTGAAGAAACCAGGTTGTCTGTTCTGTAGAAGTTTTCATGCTCTAAATTTGTTGTCTTTCTAGTACTACCAGAAAGTTGTTTAACTATTAATTATTTTGGAGTGCATGCAAGATCTTCCATATCTCTAGCTTTCTGAAACTTTGGAAGCTTAGAACTTTCTAATCTGGTGCTTCCTTTCTAGATAGTAGTGGAATCCATGGTCTAGATTCTCTGGAAAGTATTTCCCAAACTTCCCTGAGGACTATTGTCATATTTCACTTTGGCTACTAAAAACAGTTTCCAAGTTTGTCTTCCTTATTTTTATCTTGTCCTCTCTTCACTATTGCTTTTTCAACATTCCTCTCTTCTCATGACATCAAGCATAATCTTTTAAAATGCAAGTCAAACCCCTGTCTTCTTAAAACATCTCCAGTGACATTTGGAATACAGGTGAAAGGCCTTATCTTGACCTACCTGACCACCACCTGATCTGGTCTCTACCCACCTCTCCAATTCCATCACCTGCTGCACACTCCCCTTCATTCACTACAACTTTTTTTGGCTGCTCAAACATAGAACTCTCTTCAGCTTTAAGCCTTGCAGTTGTTTACCAATTCTGCCAGAATGTCTTTCCCCCAAATATCTGCATGGCTTGCTGTTTATCTTTATTCAGGTCTCAGCTCAAAGATAACCTTAAAATCCCCTACCTAGATTACCCAAACCAAATAAGCCATCCCCATTTCAGCATTTTACCCTCTTCCCCCCAATACAATATCTATAACCTTGTCTAATTATATACTAGATTATCTCATGAACATGTTTTATTGTTTTAAGACTCTTACTACCTGATTTCGCTATTAATTAATTTGCTTATTTAGTGCGTTTCACTTTCCAGTCAAATGTAAGCATCATGAAATCGGGGACCCTTTTTTGTTTTCTATCTCCTGTGCCTAGAACCATCCCTGACACATAGTAAATTGTTCAATGCATCTTATTGAATAAATACCAAAAAAACAGCTAGCTTTTTCTTTTTACTTTACTTTTTTTTTTTTTTCTTCTTTGAGACAGAGTTTCACTCTTGTTGCTCAGGCTGGAGTGCAGTGGCGTGATCTTAGCTCACTGCAACCTCCACCTCCCAGCTTTTAGCAATTCTCCTGCCTCAGCCTCCCAAGTAGCTGGGATTACAAGCATGAGCCACCATGCCTGACTAACTTTTGTATTTTTAGTAGAGACAGGGTTTCGCTATGTTAGGCTGGTCTCGAACTCCTGACCTTGTGATCTGCCTGCTTTGGCCTCACAAAGTGCTGGGATCATAGGCATGAGCCACCAATGCCCAGCCAGCTAGATTTCTTATATACAGCACAGGCTCCAAGACTAGAATCTCTAGGTTATATTTTTACATTGTTAAAAACTGCTATAATACATATACTATAACAAAATCTAAGATAACCTTGCAATTTATATTTCTTAAAAACCAGAATTACACATTATTTATTTTAAATTTTATAAACATGTTTTAGAAAAAAATATATTCTCTACCTTTGTAACCACCTCATTTCTTACACATAGCAAACAATACAACATCAACAAAATGACTTTTCCCATTGCTCCAAAATGAATATGCTCCCATTATTTTATAAAGAGTAAACTGTATGTAGTATTGTACGTTCACTTAATTGATTTTCACATGCAGGCACCACTACATCACAGATGAATATTTGCAGTACAATCATGCAATTTATATATCAAGATACAGGTTATAATTTATTCAATATTATCCTTGGTAATTGAGCATTTTAATTTTCAACACTTAAAGGCAAGTATATTCTGTGAATCCAACAAAGGAAAAGTACTCACTAATAGAGTAAATTAACATAATAGACTCTATGAATTAAACTAATGACTTGTTTTTAAGTCTGCAACACAAAAACCAATGAAATATATAACAGATTAGAAAATTACCACCTTCATCACTGTTAACTGACAAAATCACAAGCACAATTATGCAATCACTTACTTCCAGCAGTAACTTGAATCCTTCTCTTTTCTTGATTTCGTCTACTAGGTACCTAAAATTAAAAGTCAGTGTTTATAATCTACCATGTAAAAATGTCATGAACATGAATGATGTATGACAAAACCGATTCAGAGACAGGGCTTGGAGATAAGATACAGATAAAGGTCAAGGTATAGGCAGAGCTATGGATAGATAAATACTCCAGACCTACTGTTATTTCCTTGACCTGAGTAAAAAGATGCATCTTTTTGATAATGAGATTTATCTCACATGTTAGCATCAAGCTTTAACCCTGGTGTGAAAAGC
Organism: Rhinopithecus roxellana; assembly: GCF_007565055.1. Classification (NCBI taxonomy): domain Eukaryota; kingdom Metazoa; phylum Chordata; class Mammalia; order Primates; family Cercopithecidae; genus Rhinopithecus; species Rhinopithecus roxellana. The sequence goes on along the minus strand of NC_044549.1, from coordinate 158,572,483 downwards.
TAGATAAAGCAGGTTGGATATGTATCTCTGAACATGTGGGTCTTACTTTCATATCCTAAATCGGGGATTTAACATAGGCACTTATATTAAATAGCTGGCTTGGAGGAAAGAGGGTTTTTTGGTGTGTAATCCTGCTTGTAAGTTCATTTAAAATCAAGGAAGATCAACATAATCTTAGTCCAGCACAGAGGGAAGGAGGACTGATAATCAGTATCATGTTAAAAGTAGGCTGATTATCCTTAGCAAACTAACACAGGAACAGAAAACCAGACACTGCATGTTCTCGCTTATAAGTGGGAGCTGAACAATGAGAACACATGGACACAGGGAGGGGAGTAACATAACTAGGGCCTGTCAGGGGAGGATGAGGGGAGAATATTAGGGAAAAGAGCTAATGCATGTGGGGCTTAATACCTAGGTGGTGAGTTGATAAGTGCAGCAAACTGTGTGGTTCACGTTTATCTAGGTAACCTGCACACGTACCCCAAAACTTAAGAAAAAATAAATTACCTGAATATGAAGGGGAAAAAAGTGGGCTGTAGCCATTGATAGAGTATCTATAAAGTCATTTTAGATGTTGGGGGAAAGAGAATTATCACACCTAAGTAAAGGGCATGGATGAAATATGGAATATGAGTGAGAAAAGACTAAAATAGCATTGAGAACATGGTACTCTATATAATAACATTGACTCCTCTCTTTTAGGCTTGGCTTTTGTCTATACCAAAAGAAAAGTCTGAAATGGCCTTGAAAACTAGCGATTCATGAGCCTTTAAATGTTCACAACACTTGACCCAGTATTTCAAATATAGGAATCAAATCTAAGGAAATAAGAGAGACACTGACGGAAATGTTTGTCAGAGCATTTATTGTGATTTAAAAAAAAAAAAAATCACACCGAACATAAGGAATGCCTTTGAAAACTAGCTCCCAGTATGATCTTATGATCGTGTCACTAAATCATAAATATTCAACTAATATTTAAAGACACAACGATGCTCCTCTTGGGCCTCAAGTCTCTTACCTGTAAAACTGGACTAATACAATCTTTTCCAATTTGAAATGGTTTTTGTAAAAATTAAAATCATAAACATGAAAAAATGCAGACTAAAAACGGGAAAGAAGGGACTATGACATTTTTAGGAAGGCCATTCTATAATGTGAATATGGAATGCAGTAGTTTTTAAGATGAAGTTCCTTTTTCCAAATGTATACAGCTTTTTTATATTAGGTTAAATATTGATGTTTGCATATAGATACTATCTTTGAAATAGACAAGATCTTATTTTAAATTGTCAATATGGGAATAGTAATATGGGAATCTTTGAGCAATAATGTTAGCATACACACGGGCACACATGCTCACAAAGTACTAGATGTTCTATGTACGCCATTCTCTGAACACTTTTTCAGAAGACGTATGTAGCTATAAAGTTTTTAAACCTTTTATCACACTGACTAGCTTCCATAAAAAGCAATTTCATTGCTCAATACATACCAGAAAAGGTATTCAAAATCAGTAATAATCAAAGAAGTACAAATTAAAACAATAATACAGGCATCCCTTGGGGGTATTGTAGGTTTGGTTCCAGAACACTACAATAAAGTGAATGCTGCAGGAAAGGGTCACAACTTTGGAGGTTCCTCAGTGTATATAAAGGTTACATTTACAGTATACTGGAGTCTGAGTGTACAATGGCATTATGTCTAAAACACAATGCACATGTTATGATTAAAAATACCTTATTGCTAAAAAGTGCTAAGGATTATCTGAGACTTCAGTGAGTTGTAATCTTTTTGCTCCTGGAGGGTCTTGCCTTGATGTTGATGGTTGCTGACTGATCAAAGGGCTGAAGGTTGGGGGTGACTGTGACAATTTCTTACAATAAGACAACAATGAAGTTTGCCACACTGCCTGACTCTTCTTTCACAAAAGATTTCTCTGTAGTAGGCAATGCTGTTTGAACACATCTTACCCACAACAGAACTTCTTTCAAAATTGAAGTCGGCCCTTTCAAACCTTGCTGCTGCTTTGCCAACTAAGTTTATGTAATATTCTATATCCTTTGTTATCCTTTCAACAAGATTCACAACATGATCACTGAGTAGATTTCTTCTCACAAAACCACTTTCTTTGCTCATCCATAGGAAGAGGCTCCTCATCCATTGAAGTTTTATCATGAGACTGCAGCAATTCAGTCACATCTTCAAGCTTCACTTGTAATTCTAGTTCTCTTGCTGTTTTCACATCTTTAGTGACTTCCTTCCCTGAAGTCTTACACCCCTAAAGGTCAACCACGAGTCTGAATTAACTTCTTCCATATCCCCATTATTAGTATTTTGACCTCCTCCTATAAGTCATCAGTGTTTTTAATGGTATATAAAAGAGTAAACCCGTAAAATTTTCAATTCACTTTGCCCAGATCCATCAGAGGAATCACTTATATATTTTGTAAGGCTATAGCTGTGATATTTCTTAAATAAGACTTGAAAGTCTAATCCTTGATCCATGAGCTGTAAAATGAATGTTGTGTTAGCAAGCATGGAAATATTAATCTCCTTGTACATCTCCATCAGAGCTCTTGGGTGACTAGGTGCATTGTCAATGAGCAGTAATATTTTGAAAAGAATCTTTTTCTGAGCAGTAAGTCTCATGTCTCAACAGTGGGCTTCAAATATTCAGTAAACCATGCTATACAGAGATATGTTGTCACAGGCTTTGTTGTTCCATTTACGGAGTACAGGCAGAGTAAGTTTAGCACAAATCTGAAGTCTTCGAATTTTCAGAATGGTAAATGAGCATTGACTTCAACCTAGTCACCAGCTGCATTAGCTCCTAAAAATAGATTCAGCCTGTCTTTGAAGCTTTGAAGACGGGCATTGACTTCCCTCTGGTCATGAAACTTCTAGGTGGCAGCTTATTCCAATATAAGACTGATTTGCCTACATTGAAAGCCTGTTTAATGTAGCCACATTCTTCAATGATCTTAGCTAGATCTTCGGGATAACTTGCTGCAGTTTCTCCATCATTTGCCGCTTCACTTTGCACTTTTATGTTACGGAGACGGCTTCTGTGCTCAAACCTCATGAACCAACCTCTGCTAGCTTCTAACTTTCCTTCTGCATCTTCCCCACCCCTCTCAGCCTTCGCAGAATTGGAGAAAGTTAGAGTGTGGTTCTGAATTAGGCTTTGGCTTAAGGCAATGTCATGCCTGGTTTGATCTATTCAGAACTCTAAAACCTTTGTATCGGCAAATAAGGTTGTTTTGCTTTCTTACTCATGTATTCACTGAAGTAGAACCTCTAATTTCCTTCCAGAACTTTTCCTTTGCTTTCATAAATTGGCTATTTGGCACAAGGGGCCTAACTTTGTCTGTCTTGGCTTTTGGCATGCCATCCTCACTAAGCCTAACCATTTCTAGCTTATTTGTGACAGACGTGTGACTCTTCATTTGAGCACTCAGAGGCCATTGTAGCATTATTTGTTGGCCTAATTTTGATATTGTTGTCTAAGGAAATTGGAAAGCCTGAAGAGAAGGAGAGAGATGGGGGGAATGGCCAGTTGGACAGCAGTCAGAACACACACAATATTAAGTTTTCTAGCTTCTATGGGTGCATTCTATGGGGAGTCCCAGAACAATTACAACAGTAACATAAAAGAGAACTGATGACTCAAACATTTTTATTATGAGAATTACCAAAACCTAATGGAGACATGAAGTGAGCACATGCTGTTGGGAAGATGGCACTGATGGACTTGCTCAATGCAGGATTACCACAAACCCTCAATTTGTAAAGCAAAACCCCCCAAAACACAATATCTGGAAAATAAGGTTAAGCACATGAAATGAAGGATTCCTGTATTAACCATATTTCCCAATGATACCGGAAACTTTAGAGTGACAACTTCCAGTGGTGGTGAGAATATGAAAGAAAGCTGCTACAAACCTTTTAATAATACTCATATCTTCTTATCAAGCAAACCAGTTTGGAAATGCTGGTCTACCAAGAAAAAAGTTATCAAGGATAGATGGTACATATAAATATGTGCACATATATGCTGTTATATCTAAATCTCTGTACTGTGGGTGTATAAGTATATTCCATACAAAATAACTAGAAACAAGATTAATATTCAGAAATTAATAGTGAATTAAAACGTACTATAGCAACATAATGTAATATGCAGCTATTAAAATGAATTATCTACTTAAAGCACAGGATGATCAGGATAAATTAGTAAAAGATAAAAGGTTCTGAGAAATGGGGATGATTTGATTCAACTTTTAAACATTTTTTAAAAATCTTTATCCACATGTATATACAAACAAAATATGGAAGGATATGTCATAAATTTAGTTTACCTGAGGGAGGGGGAAAGAAGATGCAATGGGGGTGGGGGGTTTTCCATTCGCTTTTTATATCTTTTCAAAGTTTCATACATGTGGTTACTTGTATAGTTTTTGAAAAGAACTTAAAGAAAAAATATAAAACAAATAGACATATATACTTCCTACCTATGGGAGAAAAGCTTTGTGAACCATCCTTTTTCTCACCTTTTCAGGCACAAATGTACTGGCAATCTGTTAACTCAAAAGCTTATGCTATGATTTCATCCTGAACTGAGGCTATGAAGAAAGCTTTCTCCAGAAATCTTGGGAATAACTTTATAAGATTCTAATTGTGCAGCTAAATAACTTTGAACCTAGGCAAATTCCTAAGTCTTCCTGAGCCTGCCTCCATTTCCTCGTGCACGTAAAGACATGCAACAAAATTGGTAAAATCCTTCCCTAACAAGTTATGGCTACACAAAACTTACATGTATTAACCATAGTATCATTTTAAAATGCTTCTGTCAAACTGGCTAAAGGTGCTCCTGGGAGAAAGGCATCCTAAAACAGAGCTGAATTATTTCGGTTAAAACTCTTTTTGCTAACCGTGTAGATCTGGGCTTTGCATTGGGGATAATGTGCCTATAGCAGTCACTCTCAGAGCCTGTAAAGCCCAGTGATGTGGTTTGGCTGTGCCCTCACCCAAATGTCATCTTGAATTGTAGCTCCCATAATCCCCATGGGTCATGGGAGGGACCTGGTAGGAGGTAACTGAATTATAGGGGTGGGTTTTCTCATGCTGTTTTCATGACAGTGAATAAGTCTCTTACCTGCTGCCATGTAAGACGTGCCTTTTCTCCTTCACCTTCCACCATGATTGTGAGGCCTCCCCAGCCACGTGGAACTGTGAGCCCATTAACCTCTTGTTCTTTATAAATTGCCTAGTCTCAGGTGTGTCTTTATTAGCAGCATGAGAATGGACTGATACACCCAGTGTAACACTCCAGCTGAGTTGAAAATAGAGGTGATTTGGGGCAAGAGGAGATGCAGCTATTACTATGATAACAAAAGTCTTACACCAGAGTTTTCAAACTATGCTCCATGGTATACCATCTTAGTAGGACTTTTTATGTGGAAAACCTATTATCAAATATGTTTGAACACTGCTAGGCATATCAGTTAGATTGATTTTTGTCTACACTTAGAAGTACACTTGGCAAGGCATGGTGGCTTATACCTATAATCCTAGCACTTCGGGAGGCTGAGGTGGGCAGATTGAGTCCAGGAGTTCAAGACCAGCCTGGGCAACATGGTGAAACCCCATCTCTACAAAGAATATAAAAATTAGCCGGGTGTGGAGGTGTACATCTGTGGTCCCAGCTATGCAGGAGGCTGAGGTGGGAGGATCAGTTGAGCCCTGGGAGGTGGAGGTTGCAGTGAGCCATAATTGGACCACTGCACTCCAGTCTAGGTGACAGAATAAGCCCTTCTCGAACAAAAAAGTATACTTGGCTTAATTCATAAGGCCATTTGTCAAGCTGGTTGGATTGTTCAATAATATCAGGAACCACTTATTTACTATAATTTCAGCTAGCCATGTTCAGTGTTAGGGAGGTTTTCTCTCATGTTCACAAGACAGCTGCTATAACTCCATATGTCCTATCCTTATACAGCAGTGTCCCAAGAGTGGAGGGGGCTATAGCAAAAGCACTTAAGTTCTCTCTATTTAGGTAAGAATATTTTCCACAGAAGTTTTCACAGTATCTTACACAGTGACATCTTCACCATATCTTGTTGATTGAGCCACATATCCTCCCCTAAACTAATAGTTGGGGAAGGTGGTTTGCTAAACCAAGTTCCCAGCTTGAACACTGCTATGTGAACAAAATCAAGTTTCTACAGGCAAGACAGAATGTTCCTTGGTGAGCAATCAACAGGGTCTGCATATTTATTAAAGTTAAAAATGCTTCTATAAAATCAATATTGTGAATATAAAATCAATATTGTGAAAATGGTCATACTGCCCAAGGTAATGTATAGATTTGATGCCATCCCCATCAAGCTACCAATGACTTTCTTCACAGAATTGGAAAAAACTACTTTAAAGTTCATATGGAACTGAAAAAGAGCCTGCATTGCGAAGACGATCCTAAGCCAAAAGAACAAAGCTGGAGGCATCATGGTACCTGACTTCAAACTATACTACAAGGCTACAGTAACCAAAACAGCATGGTACTGGTACCAAAACAGAGATATAAACTAATGGAACAGAACAGAGCCCTCGGAAATAATACCACACATTTACAACCATCTGATCTTTGACAAACCTGACAAAAACAAGAAATGGGGAAAGGATTCCCTATTTAATAAATGGTGCTGGGAAAACTGGCTAACCATAGGTAGAAAGCTGAAACTGGATCCCTTCCTTATAGCTTATACAAAACTTAATTCAAGATAGATGCAAGCCTTAAATATTAGACCTAAAACCATAAAAACCCTAGAAGAAAACCTAGGCAATACCATTCAGGCCATAGGCATGGGCAAGGGCTTCATGACTAAAACACCAAAAGCAATGGCAACAAAAGCCAAAATTGACGAATGGGATCTAATTAAAGAGCTTCTGCACAGCAAAAAGAAACTACCATCAGAGTGAACAGGCAACCTATAGAATGGGAGAAAATTTTTTCAATCTACCCATCTGACAAAGGGCTAATATCCGGAATCTACAAAGAACTTAAACAAATTTACAAGAAAATAATCCCCATCAAAAAGTGGGCAAAGGATATGAACCAGACACTTCACAAAAGGAGACATTTATGCAGCCAACAGACACATGAAAAAAATGCTCATCATCACTGGTAATCAGATAAATGCAAATCAAAACTACAACGAGATACCATCTCACACCACTTAGAATGGCAATCATTAAAAAGTCAGGAAACAACAGGTGCTGGAGAGGATGTGGAGAAATAGAAACACTTTTACACTGCTGGTGGGACTATAAACTAGTTCAGCCATTGTGGAAGACAGTGTGGTGATCCTCAAGGATCTAGAACTAGAAATATCATTTGACCCAGCCATCCCATTACTGGGCATATACCCAAAGGATTATAAATCATGCTGCTATAAAGACACATGCACATGTATGTTTATTGTGGCACTATTCACAATAGCAAAGACTTGGAACCAACCCAAACGTCCACCAATGATAGACTGGATTAAGAAAATGTGGCACATATACACCATGGAATACTATGCAGCCATAAAGTATGAGTTCATGCCCTTTGTAGGGACATGGATGAAGCTGGAAACCATCATTCTGAGCCAAACTATCGCAAGGACAGAAAACCAAACACTGCATGTTCTCACTCATAAGTGAGAATTGAATAATGAGAACACTTGGACACAGGGTGCGGAACACCACACACTGGGGCCTGTTGTGGGATTGGGGGAAGGGGTGGGAGGGGAGGGGGAGGGATAGCATTAGGAGATATATCTAATGTAAATGACGAGTTAATGGATGCAGCACACCAACATGGCACATGTGTACATATGTAACAAACCTGCACGTTGTGCACATGTACCCTAGAACTTAAAGTATAATTTTTAAAAAAATGCTTCTATATTACAGGCCCTCTCAAAGTTTTAAATGTCCTAATGAGTACTTAAAATTTCTAAGAGAGGAATAATATAGCAGTTAGCATCTCCCAAACTTATTTAACCATGGAACCATTTTTTTAGAGATCATCTATTAAGATCTCTTCGAAGTCTACTGGCCACAGCATACTTTCATAAATGCTGGTTTAGAAGTGTTTCTACTAAAAAGTACCCTATCCTCTTCTTAAATAAATGCTAAAATGAAATGAGTTGTTGGGAGGAAAGCCAAAATGTTGAAGTCACCTCTGCCTGTTTCTAGGGACGATTTATTCCTCACAACTCTTGTTTTCAATATATGAAAACAACCTAAAGACAAAATACATTTAATAAACTAATCTTATATGGTGGAAGCCAAAAAACAAGGTATGTTCAGTTTGGGGACATAATACCGAAACCATAAACTACTATCAAAAGGCATTCAAGTGAGTGGACTCAAAAAGCAATAATAACTTCATAAAACTCTTTGTCCCTTCCACTAACCTTGGCATAGAAGAGAGAAAAAATATATATTAGCAAGAGGTTTCACCAATCCTACTGTGTGTGGTAATAACATATTAATATTCTGGCTTGATCTTGGCATATGCATTAATGATAAACTTGCTACAAAACAATTTTCCTCTACTTTACAACTATGCTTCTAACATTAGAGAATCTCAGTTCTCAGATTGGTTATATAAGTCCCCCACTTTTTGTTTTTATTTCTCTTGTCCTTTTGCAAGACATTCTTTTCTCTCTGAAAATAGCCTCTCCAGTCCCTTTCTTTAGCAGCCACTTAGCGCCTCCCTGGACCACTTTGGACCAAGTTTCTCTCCTAGTCTCATCTTCTCATTTGAAATTTCTTCTGATGCACTGAGTCTCCCAGAACTCCTGAAATTTTTCCATCTGCTTTCCGTATGCTCTGCATGTATCAGCACATATCACATGGCTTGTGGAATTCATCACAGACACCCACGTGCTCTATTCTACTGTAATTGTAACTTTTAAAAAGATCACCAATATAAAGATTAAAAATAAAAACAGACTGTTCCCTAGTTTTCTAGACTCTGTACCTCCCATCACCTAGAGAAATACACTGGCACAAAAGCATCATTGTGTAACTGCTCACCTTTTCCATACTGATAACGATAAACCCCTCGGTATCCATGCAAGTCTATGGAATGATTTCCATCTGAGAGATTGCAGAGATTGTGTGTCAAGGGAATAGATAAATGATACTCTGGAGACCAAACAAAGTAGCAGAGTGGGAGTTCCTGAGCTGTTTGTTGTTGTTGAAAAGACTTAGACATGACTCTTCTAGGCCTGCTTGAAAAATTATCCTTTAGTGGATATCCATTTAACCTGAATGCCATCACAAAGGCCTAGAAGGTGCCCTCAGCAACAGGTAAGCTTGTAGAGTAAAACATTTTTTACTTTCCTAGGCAGATATCAGAAATATACAGTCACTGGTTTTGTGCCATAGTGGTGGTTTTAAACCTGAGCCCCCTGAGTTTCAATCATGCTCAATAATCACATGTTGCTTTAGGCTCTCAGGGTCGCTGATTTTCAAACCAAAGAACAAAAGCATTTTAGCCATTAATATTTTCTGGGAGAAACGTTCTCTCTTCAATTGGGTTGACACGGTCAAATGGAAATTAGGAAAAGCCTTAGAGGTCTCCTAGGCACTAATTTTTTCCTTCTTGTTAAATTTCTGACAACCCATGAAATTGGAATCATTGTCCTTTTGAAAGTGTCTGCTCTTACTTTCCCAAGTGAAGACAAAGAAGGCTATCTTATCAGTGCAAGTGATCACTGGCCTATCAAAATATCGTACTTAAATCTTAGTCAATATAAAAACTTCAAAGTTAAGCTCCATTTAGATTCAGGAATATAGAAACATTAATCTATGGAATTCAAAGGAAAAGAGTTGCACAGCTTTTCCAGTATTTTAGAGACCTGACCTCGGGCCTAGGGAAGTGGATATTTTAGCTGTAAGAGCCTGCCAATAAGGTGCTTCTCAAATACTAACACAATCATCACATGCAGCTTTACTTTGCTAGAGTTATCTACTGAAAGAAGTTATACCTCTTGGAAACAAAACAATGTTACTGTGACTTAGAAATTATTCCAGGTGGAGCCTTCCAACCATAGGTGAAATGCTTTTGATTTGGTAAACTCTGAAGCAAGTTGCCCAGGCATCAGTGAGCTTCATGGGAAATATCTTGACCCTGTGACTTTTTGAATTGATTATGCTACTTCACATTATGCACGTGGTTAGAAGACTGGAAGAGTTAAGATTATGGCTCACAGAACCAGTGGTGTTCTAGAGATAGTTTGTAGTGGTTAGGAGTCCACTGTTAAATATTCAGGAAAGTCATAAACTACAACCATTGGTATCTTGCAATTTGCTATGACAGAAATATTTACACCATGGAAATTGGAAGACACAAATGGGGCTTTCTTTTCCTTCTGAGAGCCAATTTACGGCCACACCACTGCATATAGGCTTAAGCGCAAACATAAGAGACCCTAGAATTGAGAAAATATTCTGTCTTTCCTAAAAAGCAGAACTTCAAATGAATCAGTAATTTGAAAAGAAATCATGAAAATAAAGCCCTTCTGTTGCTAATTTACTACAAATCTTACTCTAGAGAAATTCTCTCCAAGTTTATAATTTCACATTCATACCAAATTACATGCTTCAAAGTACTCTGCCCTTTTCCTTGGCATTGGAGACAGACTTTTGCCCACCCCAGGAATAGACTGTTGGATATCAAGACTGTGGGAAGTTAAGGCCAAAAAAACTATTGTAAGTAACAGCAGGAAACAGGAGGGATTATTTTTCAAATATTTAAATATAGGTCACAGAGTCTGCAGCAATGCTCACTAAAATGTTAATTCAATTCAACTTGACAAACATTTACAAACAATAAGTGTTTGTTGAATTGAAATGTTAACATTTATCCTCCTGTGATATTTCTCTGCAAAAATTAGAAAGTATTCTTAGACTGTAAACTAAATTCTACCCTGAGATGAATGTTGACTTTATAATAAATACAATCATAAAATATTTATATCTAACCTTATTTCAAGACACCTCCCAATGAATTATTTCAAAGCTTAGACAAAATAATGCAGAGATTCTTCCCCATTTAAATAGTGCAAGAAAATCCACAAAAAGGGAACAGAGCTTCCTGGACTTCTAATTTAGTGAGCAGCTATAAATAATTTATGGTAGACCATAGACCGTCTTGTTTTCTCACCACTGGGTTATCTCCCCACTTCTAATAGAAGCACTTTAACCCTATCTCTAACAAAGGTACCTTCGTCATCTAGGCTCAGTACACATTCTATAAAAGGAATCGACACTCTCCCCAGTGCCAAGAGACAGCAGTTGAGTCATCATTACTACTGAGAGCATCACATTGCCCTGGAAACCGTGACTGATTCAGAGATGGATATTTACCTCACTCTCAAATAATTAAACTTTCCTCGGATTGTTGAGAGAGGAGTACTTTATCTTTTGATCTTGAACCCGGAAGAACATAGATCTGACACTTTTTGCAGCCACCTTCCTCCATAGGAATAAACCCAACCTGAAGGAAAGCAGAACTGAAAGATGCAGAGAGACTGAAGACTGCTGATACTGTTTAAGCACCTAGACCAAGCCTTCCGAAAGTCATCACTACACTAGTCCTAACAGCCTTAAATTACCTTTGTTTATAATACCTTGAGTTAGTTTCCATCGCTTACTACCAAGAGTCCTCATATAACATTCACAGGTTTTTCAAACTACTTCATACCCATAATCACCAGAATTACTGACTTCTAAATGTCTTCTGAAAATGCCAAAGCCATCTCTTTACCTGTCTTTATATCCAAGCCCTTTGCCACGTAACTTTGCAATTCTCCCTGCTAAAAGCCAGAGGGTACTTCCCACCTCTTCACGTTGGGCTTAGCCATATGGTTTTCTTTGACCAAGGGAGTATAATGCAATCAGGAGTCTAAAGTGGGCTTACATGATTGGTTTGCCTTCTTGGTCTTCTGTCATGGCCATCTCAAGAATACGTGCTGGCTAGTATGCTGATCAAGGAATATGAAAGACGTGTGGAGAGTAGACTCAAACACCCCAGCCACTATGGTATGCTATAAAGTCATGCCAGCCAACATTTAGACCTCTAGGGGGAAAACAATTGTTTTAAGACATTAGGTTTCAGACAGCTTGTTGCTCAGAATACTCATACCCACTATAGAAAGAAGAAATTGCTCTAAATCTCTAAGAAGGTCCTTCATGATTTTCCAAGTGAAATGTTAACAGGGAGTAAAGAAGGAAAGACTATCCAAACCAGAGTTCAAAGCCTAATGTCTATACTGGCCAAGCAGTTAAGTAATAACTAAGACTTAAATAGCATGTAGGACATCGCAGGCATTGTTCTACATGTATCCATTTCTTTAACCTTTACAGTAACTGTTTGAGATATGTGCTATTATCATTTTCTTGGGACAAAACTGAGGTGCAGAGAGATTAAGAAACTTGCCCCAGTCACATAGGACTTAGGTCTTGAATCCAGGTTGTCTGTACCTCTATGCTATTAGGCTAGATTTATGTTGTTGTTGTTAACCATAAGAAGTGATAGGGACTGTTTCTCCAGAGTCGGGCATCATCATGTTCAGCTAATTGTTACCATGTGGGATTGAGAACATTCTAAACTTTGAGAAAAACAAAAATTCCAGGTTTTTGAGAAATCTATTTTTTAAAAAAAGCATTTTAAATATTTAAATGTTTGAATGTTTAACATCATGGAAGTTAACCCTAAGCAGTATAAGCCCAGCAAAACACGTGTAAAACTAAATTTGGCTATGGCCTGTCCACCACTGATCTAAATTTAGCAGTTCAGTCCTATTCAAGTAGCAATGTCTGGCACCTATCTCTTGAGCTTTTCTAATGTTCTCACAAGTGTGATAACAGCTTTATTTCTAATGTTACTATGAGGCAAGTAAACATGGTTCTTCCACACTGCCTTTCCCTCTAAGACTTAAGCTGCCACCAAAACTCACAGATCTGCTTTTCAAGTCCTTAATGTCACATCCAGACTTTTGCATCACCTCACATCCAGAGATTTGGGCCTGCTGCTCCTTCCACCCAGGTCATTCTTCTCCCTTTCTGTTTTAGTCCGTTTTCATGCTACTGATAGACATACCCGAGATTGGGAAGAAAAAAATTTAATTGAACTTACAGTTCCACGTGGCTGGCGAGGCCTCAGAATCATGGTGGGAGGCAAAAGGCACTTTTTACATGGCAGTGGCAAGAGAAAAGGGTGATGCAAAGGTGGAAACCCCTGATAAAGAGCTTGTGAGACGTATGTACTACCACGACAGCAGTGTGGGGAAACTGCCCCCATGATTCAAATTATCTCCCACTGGGTCCCTCCCACAACACCTGGGAATTATGGGAGTAGAATTCAGGAAGAGATTTGGGTGGGGACACAGAGCCAAACCATGTCATTCTGCCCCTGGCCCCTCCAAATCTCATGTGCTCACATTTCAAAACCAGTCATGCCTTCCCACCAGTCCCCTAAAGTCTTAACTCATTCCAGCATTAACTCAAAAGTCCACAGTCCAAAGTTTCATCTGAGACATGGCAAGTCCCTTCTGCCTATGAACCTGTAAAGTCAAGCAAGCTAGTAACTTCCCAGATACAATGAGGATACAGGTATGAGGTAAATACAGCCATTCCAAATGGAAGAAATTGGCCGAAACAAAGGGGTTACAAGGGCCCATGCAAGTCTCTGAATTCCAGCGGGGCAGTCAAATTCTAAAGTTCCAAAATGATCTTTGACTCCATGTCTCATATCCAGGTCATGCTTATGCAAGAGGTAGGTTCCCATAGTCTTTGGCAGCTCCACACCTGTGGTTTTGCAGGGTATAGCACCCCTCACGGCTGCTTTCACATACTGGCATTGAGTGTTTGTGGCTTTTCCAGGCACACAGTGTAAGCTGTCAGTGGATCTACCATTCTGGTGTCTGGAGGACCGTGGCCTTTGTCTCACAGTTCCACTGGGCAATACCCCAGTAGGGACTCTGTGTGGGGGCTCAGACCCCACATTTCTAGCAGAGGTTCTCCATGAGGGCCTCCTCCCCTGCAGTAAACTTTTGCCTGGGCATCCAGGCATTTCTATACCTCTTCTGAAATCTAGGTGGAGGTTCCCAGACCTCAATTCTTGACTTCTGTGTGCCCACAGGCTCAACACCACATGGTAGCTGCTAAGGTTTGGTGCTTGCACTCTCTGAAACCATGGGCTGAGCTGTATTTTGGTCCCTTTTAGCAATGGCTGGAGCAGCTGGGATGCAGGGCACCAAGTCTGCAGGCTGCACACAGCATGGGGACCCTGGGCCCAGCCCACGAAACCAGTTATTCTTCCTAGGCTTCTGGGTCTGTGATAGGAGGGGCTGCCATGAAAGAACTACGACATGCCTTGGGGACATTTTCCCCCATTGTCTTGAGGACTATCGTTCAGCTCCTAGTTACTTATGCAAATTTCTGCAGCTAGCTTGAATTTATCTCAAAAAACGGGTTTTTCTTTTCTTACTGCATCGTCAGGCTGAAAATTTTTTGAACTTTTATGCTGTCTCCTTTTTAAAATGAAATGCTTTTAATAGCACCCAAGTCACCTCTTGAGTGCTTTGCTGCTTAAAAATGTCTTCCATCCGATACTGTAAATCATCTCTCTTAAGTTCAAAGTTCCACAAATCTCTAGGACAGGGGCAAAATGCCGCCAGTCTCTTTGCTAAAATGTAACAAAAGTCAATTTTGCTCCAGTTCCCAACAAGTTCCTCATCTCCATCTGAGACCACCTCAGCCTGGACCTTACTGTTCATATCACTATCAGCATTTTTGTCAAAGCCATTCAACAAGTCTCTAGGAAGTTCCAAATTTTCCTATCTTCTTCTGAGCCCTCCAAACTGTTCCAACCTCTGTGTGTTACCCAGTTCCAAAGTCACTTCCACATTTTTGGGTATCTTTTCAGCAGCACCCCATTCTACTGGTACTAATTTGCTGTATTAGTCCGTTTTCCTGCTGCTGATAAATATGTACCCGAGACTGGGAAGAAAAAGGTTTAATTGGACTTACAGTTCCACATGGCTGGGGAGGCCTCAGAATCATGGTGGAAGCTGAAAGACACTTCTTGCATGGTGGCAGCAAGAGAAAATGAAGAATGCAAAAATAGAAACCCCTGATAAAACCATCAGATGTTGTGAGGCCTATTCACTATCACAGTGCAGTATGGGGAAAACAGCCCCCATAATTCAAATTATTTCCCACCAGGTCCCTCCCACAACCCCTGGGAATTATGGAAGTACAATTCAAGATGAGATTTGGGTGGGGACACAGAGCCAAACGATATCACCTTCTCTTCATTAGATCTCAGTTGAAAGTCACTTCCTCCAAGGAGCCTCTGCCAGCGCTCCTCAAGAACATACTACAGAGCCCTCCTGATTAGGATTGGAGACTATACCTCACCTTGCTAGAAAGGAAGGGCCATTTGTATTTCTCAGTAGGCTAGGATCTTGGAAAGAGGTGGTAGGACTGCTCTGTTCATAAATCCTAACACGTAGTACATACTGAGAAAACGTGTATTGGATGAAATAAAGAATGCACAAATGAAAATATGCACTTGCAACACATTTCAAGTATTACTTTCCTTAGGTCTTTACAGTCACAGACACACACACACACACACACACACACACACACACACACAGAGAGAGAGAGAGAGAGAGAGAGAGAGAGAGACTAGTACCTAGATAAAGCAAGAGCACGATTAACTCTTTCTTCAAGGCCTGATGTACCCAGGGCCTTCCAGGTCATCCAGAACTTGAATGCATCTGGTCTTCTGCTACATTGGATAGACTTGTCTCCTGTGTCATAGCTCACATCATAGAATTTATCCTGCTGGAAGAGGTAAGATGCCTTGGCACAGTAGCATTTTTTAAGAAGATCCTTTGAAAAAGAAAGAAAGATGACAAGACTGTTCAACTTTAGAATACAACTTGATTTTGAAAGCAAACACACACATGTACACAATGTGTATATTCTACCTATGCCAAATGTACATCTCACTTTATGATTGCCTTGTGTCAGACACAATCAATGTACATTGACTTTGAGATACACGTTACCCACAGTGTTACCAAACAAAACCTCAGAGTTGACAATGCTAATATCCATCTTCACAATTTTACTGAGCATTGAGAGGTTGAGAAGACCATGTCATTATAGCTATGACATCAAGGTGGGTCAGTTTTTCAGTATGAATAAAACTGTCTATAACTCACTTAAAGCTCTCCATTGGCAAACAAACAAAAAAAACATTTACACGTGTTATACAATTTCATAAGCAAAATAAACTAGGTTTAAAGACCTTCTTTATCATATTCATTTGAAAAGGCTAGACCCGACGTAACTCAGGGAAAAAGCCCAGGGATAAAAACCCAGTGAAAGAGCTATGGAAGATGTAAACAAGAGCCAACAAGTTTTCACTACCACAAAATGTCAGCTATAATTCCACAGGGCCTTTCGTGTTTGTCTCATGCCGGTTTTATTTGCAACCAAATTCCATCTGCATTTACTAACTTGTTATCATTAGGAAGTGGGTGATAATTTACTGTTCATCACGATTATAGGGCCTTTGCCTCAACCTCAAACCATTAAAGTTGAAGCCATGTTGGCTTCAATGTCATCTAGTGTCTACAAAAGCCAGGATTTCCTAATCAATCATTTACAGCCCTGACAACTCCCCTAAAATATTTTAGATCCTTGTGCCTCCTCAGTGGAGCCAATGTACTCAATGTCCCTGAACCACTTCATCATGTTTCTTCTATGTCTTATACCATTTGCTTGCATCTAACTCCCTATTTTATTATGATACTTGACACTTTCAACAGAATATATGCAGTCTATTTATAAGCTGTGAAGTTTACTGACACTAAACATAGCCTACCTTCTTTCTCAGTCCTGCCCTTCCATCAGGTCCCATCTCAACTTTTTCTTCCCCTTCAGCTTCATCTGCCCATCTCGTTGGACTCAAAGGAATAACTGGTATTTGGCTGCATTTGTTGGCCTTCGTTCTGTACTTTCCCCATGCAATGAGCAGTCACTACCTATATTCTCTCCTTGTGTGGTCAAGCAGGTTCTTGGGAGCAGGAATCATTTCTTATCCATCGTTACATCCATGTAGCTTAACACTGCTGGGCACAGAGCACTCTCATTAAGCTATCAAGACAATGATTCCTCTCTCAATGCCCTGACATGTAGTATGAGTAGAATAAACACAGATAGATGAACTTCTCATTTGGTGCATTTTCCAAACTTTAACAATTCAAAACTACTAGTGCTGTACAGGAAGCTACAAAAAAATCTCAGTAGACATGGGGGTCCTAGAAAATGTTTCCTTCTGATCAGAGAATGTATTTAAATGTGCTTCATTTGACTAATCAGCTTGTGCTAATTAGTTGAATGAAAAGGAAATTTTGAGGTATCACATTTCAAATGAAAGCGTAAGTTTGCTGACTTAAGCAACACTGTCTTGTGTACATACTGGTCTGGATCTAAATATGTTCCGTTATCAAAAAGTATGATTTTATACTACATAAAAATTATATACCAAACATAACCAAGAATTACAATATGCTCCTCATCCAGTATCCACAATAAACTGAATATAAAACAATGATAAGTCTGGCCACTGTGACTCACACCAGTAATCCCAATGCTTTGGAGGGCCAAGGTAAGAAAATCACTTGAGGCCAGCAGTTTGCTACAAGCCTGGGCAACACAGTGAGATCTCATCTCTATAAACATAAAAATTAGTTGGGCATAGTGATACGTGCCTGTGGTTGTGGCATGTGCCTGAAGTGGGAGGATCACTTGAGCCCATGAGGTGGAGGCTGCAGTGGGCTGTGAGCACACCACGGCTTGCCAGCCTGTACAACAGCGAGACCCTGTCTCTAGAATAATAATAATAATAGTAATAATAATAATAAACATTAGTATGCCTTCAGCCTGGTTCCGATGGGTATTCTTGAGAGATACAGGGAAAGAGTAGATTGCTCTGACCTGAACACTAAAGTAGAAAAATCCCTTAAAGTCTTAGATTTTATCATCAATATCTCTACTCTGATCACAGTTGCCACTGCTGCATCTCCCTGACCTCAAAAGTCGGGACATTTGATTATTGTTTCCATAGCAACTACAGTCTGACCATATATTATAACACTAAAAGGCCACTGCATGTATTTTAGGGACAAATCATGCACACATATTCATAACACAGGCACACACACACTTGCATTACGATTATAAATTTACTGTCACCAACCATGAAAGATTAAAAACTCCCAAAGCAAATGAACTTTGGACATTTATTGAGCAAGTTTTAGGGGCCTATGGTAGTGATTGAAAGGGAGAGGAGGCTCATCCATTATCAGAAGACAAATTGTGTAATCATAAGCAAGTGGAGAACAAGAGAGCCAAGAAAGCAAATAGCAGAAGAAACAATTGTCCTGCAGTAGTGACAGTTAATTTCATGGCACTAAAAATTCTGCCTTGGGAAGGTTTCCTAAAGAACACCTGGCGGCTTGGGATTTACTTTATCAAAAATAAACTTTCCTCTCATATTTCACTTTGCATTTTAGTTTATGTCCTTGTATTAAAGTGGATGAGATGTCTTTTAGTTTTAAGACATCAACTAAGAAGATGCTCAGATCTTCGGAGAAAACATTTTAGAAATAAGTATAGTAAAATTTAAGATTGTTGAAAATAGTTATTGTGCTATCAAAGAGAAGCACCATATTTATCTTGCTCATCTTCATATACTCTTAATCCTAGCAGGACAATAAATACTAGTAATATGGCTTTCAGAGACAAGTATCCAATGAAAATTCAAATTGCTTTATATTGTGATATTAATTCAAACTCTTCTCAGGGATTAGAAGACATTTGTATTATGACTTGTACAGTGGCAAGTGGAAGAAGCTTAAGCAAAAGGGAGTCTTTTTATAGGCTTGTGTATTTAAAAATTCTAGTCGTATATATAATCTTCAGGCACAGTTGAATCTGGTACTAAATAATACCGATTATCAGGAATATATCCTTTCGTCTTGTTCTATTGTAGCCTGTATTGGCCTCACTCCCTACATGGAAAGCTGGTAGGAAGACTGAAAACTGAAGCTTCCAAGTGAGATCTGTGAGCATGGAGAAAGGCTCTGTTTGGAGACAGGAAGTGATGAAGAGACAACTTCTGCTGGTGGTGCTACGTAACAAACATTCTCTTTTTGACTAACAGTCTAAGTCCTCTAGGTCTCCACCTTAATATTCATCTTTCTATAAATGCATCACCCTCTTGTAGCAAGAATCTTGCTAGTCAGTTTGGAAAGAATCCCCCATCCCAATATATCCCTTTATCTGATCAAGTTCTTCATCCTTCATACTTGTTATCTGATTATTCTAGCCTGCCTTCAGCAAGAATCTTGTCAGATGTCTAACCTGGATCCTTTTATTCCTAATGTTTTCTCAGTCATTTTCTACCCACTGACTCCCAACCTGCCCCTTGGCTATGAATCCCTACTTGTCCATGCTGTATTCAGAAGTGAGTCGGGTTATACTGTGGTCTCTTTCTCACTGCAGTAGTTCCTGAACAAAGTCTATTTTTACTACTTTACTGTCTGCTTCTAGTTTTCTTTAACATTACCCATGTAGAGACTCTTGGCCTCCCAACCTCACTGTCTTATATGAACCTCTTTGTGACCAAACCTAGCAGGAAGCCAATTGGCAAAAGAGCCTGGAAAATATGGCTTTTAGGTGTCTGGCCCTTTTGCAGAGCAAAGCAGAGGAAAGTAAAGAATGGATTGGATTATACAGTAAAGAAAAGCCAATGACAAGCACAGAAACCACAACTTTTACTTTCCCTCTTTGCCTTCACAACACTAACCTAGCACATAATAATGACCAGAGCCAACATTTATTGAACTCTTACTATTTTCCAGACAATTCATATATAATAACTCACTTAAATCTCACAACCCGGTGAGATAAATTCTATTTTTGTCAACTCCATTGTACAATTTGCAACACAGCAAGTTAATTACCTAAGCTCATGTAGCTACTAGGTGATAGGGCTAGGTTTCAAACCAAAACTGCTTAGATTCAGGGCCTGAACTCTAACCTATTATACTTTATTGCATCGACAGTGGGCACTTAAATACATGTGAAAGAGGATGCTCCATTTGGAGAGGCTGGTAAAAAGGAAAATGGCAGAAGAGAGAACACTGAGCTAGAGGTCAAAATAACTAAGATCCTGTTTCAAACTCTTATTTTTTCCTATAAACATGACTTCTGGTCTTACCACCAGTAATATCCTGTTTATAAAGCATTTTGAGATCTTGATGAATACTTGTGAATCTGGAAATATTATCCAAAATATTCACTCATTATGTGAATGAATGAATCTGTTGTAGGTTGCATATTCTCCTGACCAAGATTAGCCAAGCCATCTTTGATTTCTATAGGCCAGATCAGATTCTATGGTCTCTTTTTGGTCAGTGATGATGTGGGTCTACTAAGTCGGGATTCTGTACACCAACAGTCCCAGCCTTTTTTTGGCACCAGGGACCAGTGCTCATGGGAGACCATTTTTCCACAGATGTGGGGTGTGGTGTTGGGGAGATGGTTTCAGGAAGAAACTGTTCTACCTCAAATCAGGCATTAGAGTCTCATAAGCAGCACATGATCTAGATCCCTCTTATGCACAGTTCACAATCGAGTTTGCATTCCTATGAGACTAAGGCCAAGGCCGATCTTACGGGAGTCAGCTCAGGTGGTAATGCTTGCTCACTTACCACTCACCTCCTGATGTGTGGCCCGATTCCTAACAGGCCATCAGCTGGTACAGGTCTGTGGCCTGGGTTGGGGGGATCCTTGCTGTACACAACAAAAATCTTTGTATTTCCTCCTTGCAATCATGTTTTTCAGCTCATCACAGAAAAGCTACCAAAAGCTCTTCCCATATAGCCTTTCCTATATTCTGTCCTATGTCACCATAAAAAAGGTCTAAACTAAATGACTTAGAAAATAGGAATATTAATCATCTTTTAATAATTCATCTAAAAATTATGTATTGAGGACCTATTACATAAGCACTATCATGCCAGGAGCCTGGGTATACAAGCCCATGAAGGTGCTAAGTATCTGGGTTAATATTTGTTGGCGTAATGTACAAAATCAAATTTAGGTCGCAAACAGAAGACTTGGTTGTAATCTAAAATATAAAAGTGAACTTTTAAAATGATTATGCCATCTGATACTGGCTTTATTTAGCAAACATTTGGGTACATTAATATAGGCTGAAAGCTGTGCTAGGCACTGGAGATGTAAATAAGAAAGTCACCATCCTTAAGACATTGCAGGTGGGAATAGGAGTAGAGAAAAAATAGGCCACTACTGTCCAGTGATGGAATAGGAAAAAACACAAGGCACGACAGAGCACAAAGGAGGGTCATATTCACCACCTTAGAGGTGTGAGAGATGACTTTTCAGAAGAAGCTGAGAGCTGAAAAGTGAGGGGCAGCTGGACCAATGAGAGGACAGAATTAATTGAGTATAACTGGAGCTAATTAAGGAAGTGGGCCATAGCTGGAGAGTTCAGGCTAGAAATCTAGAGTAGCCAAGTCACCAAGCATCTTAAATGCCACAATAAGAATGATTAGTGATGGAATCTTCCCAGGCTCCTGGAGATCTTACAGCTTAAACTTCATTACTAATCTGGCAGAATAAAGTAAGAATCAGCAGATGTGAATTCTGCTTTTGATTTAGTTACTTGGTGTCAGAGCTCAAAGCCTGTCACTTAACATCTTGGGCTTCATTTTTCTCATTGGCCTAATGAAAAGGCTGTTACTTGTTCTACCCATCATACATAAGTATTATGGAAATCTAAGGAACTAATGTTAACTGGGAATACTCTTTAGTCTTAAATCAAAAATATTACCCACCACTCCTCCTCTTCTGCACATTCCAGTATCCCCTGACCCCTCCCAGCTCTCACTGCCTGTTCCTCCTTTGGTTTACTTTATTTCCCCCAGGCAAGCTGCAGGACAGAACATCAGCTCTCGACTTCCTCACTGTTTATGAAATGAACATATTACAACCCTCATCCACCTTCCTTTTTAATGGAATGTATTTGCTAGTTATACAGTTATAGAAGTAGGCCGAGCTGACAGAACATATTACAAAAAATCTTGAAGCAATAAAGAGTTATCAATGCTTTACATCCTTCAAATGGAGCGGATCCTGACTTAATTAAGCTCCCATACTTGAAGTCCTTTGTAGATGCTGTGGGTCTTTACAAGTCTCAGTGTAGTTTAAATGGAAGACCCTAAAGGCATCACATAAAATCAGAATGACCCGGGGCATACGCCGGGTGGACTGAGCTAAGGGAGCCATCAATTGGCCAGGTGTAACTTGAGTTTTCTCCAGTTTCCTTAAGCAAAGAGGGAAAAATGGTTATGTTAACTTCTGCATAGTTGGTGTGGGGTGGAAGGAAGAGAGTAAGCAGAGGGCACTAGAGGATGTGCAGCCGGGCGCAGTGGCTCACGCCTATAATCCCGGCACTTTGGGAGGCTGAGTTGGGTGGATCACTTGAGGTCAGGAGTTTGAGAGCAGCCTGGCCAACATGGCGAAACCCCATCTCTACTAAAAATACAAAACTCAATCAGGTATGGTGGCACATGCCTGTAGTCCCAGCTACTCGGGAGGCTGAGGCAGAAGAATCGTTTGAACCTGGGAGGTGGAGATTGCAGTGAACCGAGATTGTGCCACTACACTCCAGCCTGGGTGACAGAGGGAGACTCCATCGGGGTGGGGGAATAAAACAATGTTTTTCCCAAAAGGAAGCAAATCAGACTGAACCATGTAAAATGTCAGTGTATTAGGTTGGGCCATGAATAGTCCGACAAGAAAGAAAAGAAAGGAGGGAGGGAAAGAGCGAGGGAAGGACAGGGCAGAGAGGTGGAAAAAGGAAGAAACAAAGGGTGAACAGGCCAGTCTGGCCCACGCCTGTAATCCCAGCACTTTGGGAGGCCAAGGTGGGCAGATCACTTGAGGTCAGGAGTTGGAGACCAGCCTGACCAACATGGCGAAACCCCATCTCGACTAAAAATACAAAAATTAACTGGGCGTGGTGGCACATGCCTGTAATCCCAGCTACTCGGGAGGCTGAGGCAGGAGAATTGCTTGAACCTGGGAGGCGGAGGTTGCAGTGAGCTGAGATAGCATTACTGCACTCTGGCCTGGGCGACAGAGCAGGACTCCATCTCAAAAACAAAAACAAAACCAAAACAAAATGAACAATATGAGGATATCATTTAAAGGTGAGATTTCAAGTGCTAAAGTATAGGTCAGTACGAGGCACCTGTGTAAATGGATGCATTTTGAGCTTGTGGAAACCAACAGACTATTTGGATGCCATCTAATACACAGATTCTTACATTAGCATACCACTTTTATCAATCTTTTGCCTTTTTTGTCTAAAATGCTGATGTATAAAGTTAGTAAGTGGGAAAATAACCCTCTCTTCATTTCTCTAAATGCAAGTCCACCCACTACTTTTGTCTTTCTCTGTCCTCCCCACCCCCACCCCCACCCCCCCCCCATTATAAATGTTCCTTCTTTCTGACTTTCAAATGTATATAACATGTTACAAGTCCTGTGGTAAGAATGAGAGCAGGTCATCAGAATCATTTGAAACAATCTTTGCACTTAACCTTCACCTCACCCTCCTGTGTCTGTTCTTCTGTGTAACCTCTGCTTTCCTAGTCTCATGCACAGTGTGAATGAAGGATGGTGGCGTTCTACTGTAAGAACTAATCACTTATAACTGGGAATTTGCCTTCAACTTTAACCAGCGAGGACTCATTTCCTGAGTCTCTACTCACAATCTTTCTGCATTTTGCTCTATTTATGTTCACCTATAATCCAAAGCAGGTATTCTTTCATTTCTGTCATCTTTAAATAGACATCTTTCATTTTTTTCCTATGGCATGTCTTTAATTCATTTCTTTACTTGGATTTATTTAGTTCATTTTTCTGCTGTAGATTTTTCATTCTCTGTCAGAATAGAAAATATTTAAAATCATCTGGTTTGCATACAGCTTGGAGAGAGAACTTACTTTTTATAAAGGGGAACAATTATTTTTTGAATTTGCCACCAAATCTGAATTCCTGTTTGCCTTTTCATCTGCAATTTGAGAGACTAATTGCAGACACATTGTGCTCCATTGGATGTTTCAATGTAGGAGGTTCAAATCATATAAAGGCTTGCTTCTATTACCAGTTCCGAATCATTTTTTGATATTGACTCAGCTATCTTGCCCATTCCAGTCATGCATTTTCCAGTCACTGGTATCGCCTATAGATCAATCTCTGCTCAAATCCTCAATTAGTTCTCCAATTCTCACTTCCTTCTCATGATCTCTTGTACTTCCTGGAAGATGTTGTGTACAGAAGTTTGCTGATACTTTTTTGTTTTTTAATAGTTCATTTTCAGAGGTGGGATTGTAGAGAACTTTAAGTTTATATTTTTATATTACTTGGATTTACTACAAGTATATATTAAGAAAAAGAGATTTTTACACACATCTTTTCCTCCAAAAAAATCATTGCATAAAATTCATACTATAAGAAGAATCTCTATGCATATTCTTTGGGGAGATATACATATTTTTTGTCTTAATTTAAGGAGCATGAGGCTACAAGGAGACAACAACCTTGCTCTAATATTTTCTCAGAAATATTTTGAAGTGTATCAGATACATAATGAAGTTTGCTGATACATAAGGTGCTTGTGATTGAATTTCTGTTCCGGTGAACAGTCTGCCCTGTATTCTTCTGCCATATAGTGACATATTTGAGCTTGTACTGCCATTTTGACATCTCCTTTCCTCGAGTTTATTTTGATCTCCAGTTTCTCAAAAACTGTTGTCAGCCCTCCTCACAAACTGGTTCAATGGTCTGCCTGGCTCAAGCCGTTTCCAGAAAGTTTCTGGGTGCTGTGTGCTAGGTTTCAACAAAATGTGACTTCATCTCTTGTTTCAGTTAATTGACATAATGCTTTTAACTTCACAGCTATCTGTGAAAATATATTCTTTGAGAAAACATCAGCATTTCAATTCATGATACTATGAAAGAAGTTTTACATGATATATATAGATAGACAGGTAAATGCAGAGATATATACAGAGAGAGATCTGTGTGTATTTTCTACATTTGACCCTTTGGTTGATATGATCTTGAAAATCGTAAGTTGCTTTACAAAGCTGAGGTCAGTTGCTTCTTTCCTTAATACATTTGACATTTTTGTGGTGGTTCAAAATCCTCACTTTCCCACTGTATATATTGCTTTATGTAATAAGTTATCAAAGAGATCCTACAGCTCTGTCCAGCTCAAGGCAGAAGAGCAGGAAAGGGCATATTTGTGCAGTGGGCACTACTCCCCAGGTTCCTCCCGTGAGCCCGCAGTCGTCTTTTGACCGCACCCTCCTCTGGCTCGCCTTTCTTCTCGTTTGTCATCTTTGCTACTCTCTCTCCCAGTCACCCACAGTAGTCTCACAGCAAAATGGGCAAACGAAATAGCAGCCTTCCACGCAAAATGAAAGTAGAGAGGGAGGGGGAGGGACTTCCCTCCCCATCATGCTACAAGGGCGGGGCTGGAAACACCAGCCTTCTTGATAGTGGTTTACACATTACCAGCTATGAACTGCTAAGAGGTCGCAGGCACTGGATCAGTTTGACATCATCTGTAAAAACCACTGACTTCTGGAATATTCTGAGCATTTAGTGTTGAGATCAAAACTCCCCTTCCAATTCCAGAAAGCCTCTTGGAAGATTCCAGAAAGCTTTAAGTTTCAGGGCTGCAGACCTGTTAGGGATTTTCAGAGAACTGCTAGCATACTTTAGTGCAAGATCTGAGATATTTTCTCCCAGAGTGTAAATCCTTAAATACCCCTAACTAAGGGTTAGAATGAGCTGCTTAGAAAATGAGGAGACTGAACTAAAAAATATTTTTAGAAATGCAACTTAATAATTTTAAACCATAACGCTGCCTACAAGAGAGGAAAGTTGGACTCAGTTTCTTAGAGAATGTGTAAGTGCCTCTATAAATAGGTAAGAAATATTTGATAGTGCAGAGATCACTTGGCAATACCTCTGCATGTCCTACAAGCATTTAAAAATAGTACAATCGGGCTTCTCTCTTGGGACAGATGGAGATTTTTTAATTTTCCCTAGGCAACAATCAACATACCTTCTCTATTAAAGATAATCTAAAACAGTGTTTATCAAACTCTGACTACAACTCACAGTAAGAAATTATTTTTAAATAGTGACACAGTATCCACCCTACTACACATGAAACTGAAAGAAAAATTTCATGGAATAGTACACATTACCACATGGAGTGCGTACTGATTTTTTTCTATTTCAGTCTGTTCAATTAAAAGGAATAAAAAAAAAGCTGGCATGACTTACAATTGACTGTGTAACTCAAGAACAATTAGTACAGTAATTGTTAACCCTGGATAACATTAGAATCATCTGTTGTTGTTGTTTTTCCCCCAAAAAATAACATTGCAGGGTTCACTACTCCAGGCCACAGAACCAGAATTTTCCGTGTGAAGTAAGGGCAATGTTACTGTTTAAAATGTTTCCCAGGTGATGCTAAGGTGCAGCCAGGATTGGAAACCACTGCTCTGATGGGTCTTGATCTTACGTTGAAAAATCCTGATCTAGAAGTTTCAGGTGAATATTACATTCATGTTGGGACTAGAGAAGTCTGAAGTGTTGAGTTTTTCTGATAACATATAAACTAGGGGGATTATCTAACTTATTTTTTGCTACTAGTGCTCATTATAAGAGTTTTATTTGTGTGTGAATACAAGAGAAGAATGGCTTTATTCCATGTAACCCAAAGAGAATATGGGTTGTGTACTGTCCATGCTGAAGTCTTAATCAGTGGGAGAAAAAACGAAGCTCCAAACTATAAAACCTATGTCCATGGGTTACAGCATGGATGAAATGTGCAAAAAAACCAAGAACCTTAACCTATTCAACCTTTTGCTTTGCCGTGTATATTAGTCTGTTTTCATGCTGCTGATAGATATATCAGAGACTGGCCAATTTACAAAAGAAGTTTAATGAACTTATAGTTCCACATGGCTGGGGAGGCCTTACAATCATGGTGGAAGGTGAAAGGCACATCTCACATGGCAACACACAAGAGAACTTGTGCAGAGAAACTCCCTTTTCTAAAATCATCAGATCTTGAGAGACTATTATGAGAATAGCATGGGAAAGACCTGCCCCCATGATTCAGCTGCTTCCCACTGGGTCCCTCCCACAACAAAAACGAACTGTGGGAGCTACAACTAAAAATGAGATTTGGGTGGGGACACAGGCAAACCATATCACTATGTTATTGTGATATGGAAGAAAAACCATTTGTTTTCAGAAGCTAGTATCAACGTATAGGAGAACTTTGCTCACTTGGCTCTGATAGGAAGAACTGCGATCCTTCCTCTTCCTGTATTACTGCTAACTCTGAGTTTCTGGGATCCATTTGAGACCCTACTTTGTTACAAAAGGGATTTAAGGTAGCCTACAATATGGTGGGATTGGGAGAGGACAGGAGGAAGGAGAGATAAGAGATAGGAGAAGTGAGGGAGGTAGGGTAGATGGGGGAAGAAGAGAAGGAGGGGGAAATAATAGGGGGAGAATGTGGAACAGGAGAATAAATGAGGTTCAAAGCCAAGGGAAAATGCAATGAGGAAGCCTGGCATGTCTGCGCACACAAGGCACATGAGAAGGGAGACAAAAGACGAGAGATTACAGAATTTGGCAAATGTTTGGCATATCTAGTTAACTGACGCATAGTGTAGCAAAGGCATTCAGTAGTCATTTGCTGCTTCTGAACTTTGGGTATTTACTGTGTAACTGTCAACTACATCACCTTGCTTCATCATATAACATTTTCATTTCTCTGCAAATTGAGGATAATATTGCACTGCAGCCCACCACCTTGGAGATATTTGGATTATTTGTGGCATGATGTGTAAGTAAATGCCTGAAAAAATATATTAACACAGGACGTTTTTCTTCAGTCTAGATGGATTAATTGCATCTCTCTAAAATAGGTAGACAGATGTCTAGAAATGTTCTTTCAAGTTGGACAAAACAGACACAGAGTGAGTGTGCTGCTTTGGACTGAGGCTAGAAGAGCAATTGCTTCACCAAGAGCATAATACTTAACAAAATCAATCTATGTCCCCAGCTTATTGTGATGCTGTCAACAAAGGCACGGTTCCTTCTCAAATGGAATTTTACATTTGAATTTTACCTTTAGCAGTAAGGCCTGTGGCCTACATTTCTTGGATTTTGAGCATTCTTGAGAGTTCTGGCCTCTGAGGCCTGAAGTACAGGTAGGAGATTGATATCACAGAAAGGAAATGCTATGCAGGAAGGCAAGTTCTGAAACACAAGTTTCCTGTTCTTCTTTATACAAATCCCATTGAAGATTTGTGGGACATTACTGACATTACCATCACCACGAGCAGTCCTATTTAAAACTATCCTTAAATGCCAGTTAAAAACTTAGGAAGTACTTGGTAGAACCTTTTGGATACAACAAAAGATGTAGTGGACAATAACATTTTTTTTAAAGGACTTATAAACTACAGAAATGTGCTAAAATGACAAATGTTTCCACTATACTAATGGATATTTGTTCATACAGAAGAGCCTGTGTATTTGCATGTGGCTTACTCAACATAGACATAACAAGGAAAAAGGAAATTATTTGCTGTGTGCTTACTACCTGGTTAACAATGCATTGCACATGTTTGAACATTATTTAATGTTATAGTCATTTTTCAAAACAGAAGGTGTCTTCATTATACAGATAAAAGCATCAAGGTTCAGAAAGGTTAAATGACTTCTCAAAGTCACACAAGGCAGTCCCAAGCAGTGGAATAATTTAAATACAAATCTTGCTGGGTATTCAAGGTCCATATGTTACCCACCGAGAAATATTTAATCCCAGAATTTCCCAGTTCAAACTATAGCCTTGGAGACTGGGTAAAGCAAACCCGCATAGCTGGATGTTCTAAAACAAGGATCAGCAAGTGATTCCATCTTATACATCCTATATAGGATAGATAGAATCTTATCTGTATAGGGCCAGGTAGTAAATACTTTCAGGTTTGCAAGCCACATGATCTCTATCACAACCACTCAACTCTATGGTAGTAGCATGAAAACAGCCATAGAGAATATTTAAATGAGCATGAATGACTGTTCTCTAATAAAACTTCATAAGAACAGGTGACAGGTCAGGTTTAACCCAAGGGCCATGATTTTTAGACCCCTGCTTTAAGACATTCTAGTGAAGAGACACTCCTTAAGTCATTTCCAAATTTGTAGAGGCAGAAAAAGTTAAAGATTTACATGAAAGCTGCAAAACCAGAGACATTTTTCTTGATTAAAAAAAAAAGGAATAAGAGTTCGAGACCAGTGTGGCCAACACAGTGAGACCCTGTCTCGACTAAAATTAGCTGGGCATGGTAGCGGGTACCTGTAATCCCAGCTGCTTGGAAGACTGAGGCAGGAGAATCGCTTGAACCTGGGAGACCAAAGGTTGCAGTGAGCCGAGATTGTGCACTCCAACCTGGGCAACAGAGCCAGACTCTCTCTCAAAAAAAAAAAAAAAAAAAAAAAACTTTTTTCATTAAGACAAATTTTTAATCCCTTTTACACAGTAAATATTTAGCCACTAAAAGAGATACTTAAACTGGGAAATAAAACGGCCATGGTTTATTTTCCTTTCTGGATTTGAGAAACATTCTACACAATTCCCATAGAGAATGACATTTGAAAATCAAGACCCATACTGGCTTATAATTTCTAATTTTCATTGTTCCCCCAATACCCCAAGAAGAAAAATACTCTGTGATGAAACTGGTTAAATTTGGGTTCATTTTCTGTTTTACTGCAAATAGGAAGTGGAAGCTACCAGTAAAGGAGCAAAAAAGGAGGCAGGGAGGGAAAGTAGACAGGTCTCCCTGGTCGGTTAAAAGGAGGGATATGTGATGACGTTTACGATTCTCTGGCGCAATCCTAGGTCTCTAGGTATGAGAATTATAGTTTCCAAACCAAACAAGAAAAGCGTTGTCTGACAAATTGCACATGTCCCGAAGGGAACAAGAGAACTAGATGTATTTAGAACAACCATGACTGCAAATCCAGGGGAGAGAGTGACTATATCTACAGAATTTCTGTACAACCTTGGCTGAAAGAGGGAAAGTGTAATGAGAAAAACCTACAGGCAAGAGTCTGGGGACCGAATTGAGTTAGGTGGAGATTCATAGGTCAGTTTAATCAGACTGACTGTGGAAATGAGTTAGAATTAGCAAAATCATCAGCATTACTACTTCATCTTGTATAGGTTCCAAAGGGGATTAGACAAGCAGGTTTTGTCTTTCTAAATCAACGTTTTCTATTTCTGTACATTATTATGGCTTTAAAATTCAGTTTTAGGCAGGAAATAGGGTTGATCCATTACCTGCCATCTTGTTTTAGGCACACATAAGCTATGTGGTTAAAAGCATGGATTGTGGACTCGGCGTGACTGACTGAATCCCACTTCCATCCTTGATGAGCTTCATGGAAGGCTGTGAGCATGTTATGCTTTCTGTACTCAGTTTCCTCATCTGTACAGTGGAAAGGGAAATAGTCCCTACCTCATGGGATTGATATGTGGATTTGATGGGTTACTATATTTATCCACTTGTTTTAACTGTTTATGGAACTTGTCAGGCCTGTACTGGACATGAGGAACAGGCAGGGAGCCTCTATTTCAATATAGATGAGAGGCTAATGGCTCCACCATTAGAGGAATTTGCGATATGTACTGAACAAATGCTTGGCTAGAGAGGAGGCCCCTAAAGGGTCCTGGAAAGCAGAAAGACCGCCTAGAAGAGTTGAGGCTTGAGCTGTGTTTCATGGGAGAAACAGTAGGACTCAAGTAGGCAAAGAGAGTATCTGGTTTTCCACAGAGGGAACAACTTGCCTGTAGGAAAATAAATGCATTCTAAACATGATGTTTAAATCCCTCCATATGTTACCTGAAATTGCTTCCAAGCCTCATCTCCCAGTACATCGTTCCCCAGTCCCAGATACCCACATGTCATTGTCCAGATCTGACTTTGCTCTCCCCAAGACCATAGATTCTTAATCTGTTTTTTTCTTTTCTTTCCTTTTCTTGTTTGTTCTTTTTTTTTTTTTTTTTTTTTTTTTTTTTTTTTTTTGAGACAGTCTTACTCTGTCACCCAGGCTGGAGTGCAGTGGTGTGATCTTGGCTCAATGCAACCTCCGCCTCCCGCGTTCAAGTGATTCTCCTGCCTCAGCCTCCCGAGTAGCTGGGACTACAGGTACATGCCACCATCCCTGGCTACTTTTTGTATTTTTGGTAGAGACAGGATTTCACCATGTTGGCCAGGCTGGTCTTGAACTCCTGACCTCATGTAATCCGCCTGCCTCAGCCTTTCAAAGTGCTGGGATTATAGGCATGAGCTACCACGCCCGGCCCACATATTCTTAATTTGACAGTTCAGTGCTTGTCAGAAATCGGGGATGACTGTATTTACAGCATCTTAGGGTGAAGGGTACCACACCCTATTCCTATCCCATATCCAATCACTGATGTAGTCCCCATGCCTATCACTGCTCAGCATACCCTCTAAAAAGTCACCATGGGCTGACATACAGTGCCCACACCCCAGTGACCTAAAATGAACCATAGACGCTTTCCTTCTCCCCTGCCTTACGAAATCCGTGAACCCATTACAATGATGAGTGACAGTATATCTTCTCTCTAGTCTCATGTAGCCTGGCATGCATGTCTGTTTTTGGTTCTAAATAATTATAAATGTCTTGAATGTACGTGACAACCTTTCTCAAAATTGTCTAAAGCTATAGAGGCATTGAGAAAAATAAATCTCCATACAGGGAGAGTTAAACTCCATGAGTTCATACTAATTTATTGTTGTATTGTAAATCCAATATCAGATTCTAGAATATACTTAAGATTCCAGCTCCGTGAAATTAACCTTGCCACTAATCATGGGTGAGTCATTTCCTCAATCACAAGCTTTTTAAACAAATACATTTGAAGAACTCTACTTCTCTAGAGATTTTCCTTTTAGATTTCAACTGAACCTTTTACATGAAGGGGCCCTATATCTTTTGAAATTGGGAGATGAAATCTATTAGAGCGGATAACCCTCTAGCGCTTGATGTTGCTACCTCACAGGCAGAAAACAATCTTTTCCTTATTACATGTAAATTTCTGGTTCACACTAGCTCTGAAAACAGCTATGTATTTCATCGCATTTCATTCCCCCTCTGGCAAGTTGGATATTGAAATGGCATAAAGATTCTGACAGTGCTCTAAATGAATGCACCAGTATTTCTATAACTGGATGTCAAGGGTTTAATCTACACTTTGGTGCTAAGACTGAAAATAAAACAGAAGAATACTATTTCAAGGTAAGACCAAAAGAACATATAATAGCCACATGTGCTACTCCATGACAAGGGCATAATGAAATGTACTGGGAAGAGAGTAGCCTTATAAAGGAGAAGTGGTAAACTTCTTTCTGATAACTGCTATGGAACTGGAGATGGGGAAGATACAATTCTCGGTTTGGTGGTTTTTTTTTGTTTGTTTGTTTTTTAGTTTCTGGACTACTTTTAAAAATCAGCAATCCACTAGTAAATTGTCACAGCAAGGCATGGAAGATGTTCATTGTAGACACAATTTAGCCTCCTTGCCCAGTTCACACTGACCCCTTACTTCCCCTCTCATCTATAGAGATGGGCATAATGAACCCTCGCTCCATCCCGCTGCCCCACCAATTGGACCAGAGGCTAAGAAGACTAGAAATGTGGAATTAACACTGAGATATTCTAATTTAGCTTTGCTGGTCTCTTGGGCAGAGATGTAAACATTATACTGTGGAGGTGCCATATTTTTCCTGTCATGAGAACTTAAAAGCAAATATAACTGTTAGAAGTTTTAAAATTCTTTTTTTTTATTTTGGTATTATATATCTACAATAATATTATGTACCTACATTCAAAAAAATTTTTTTAAATTATATCACTTTGGATGTATACAAAGGGAACTTTATTCTTCTTGAAAACATTTCTGATTTGGAGCCACCATTACTTCTAATGCATAATATTTAGTCTGGTCACTTCCAGAAAAACTCAAATTGACCAGTCAGAGCATTCAGAAATAAGACATAGTTGATCAAGAATTTTTTTTTTCTGAGGGTAATTTCTTCCTCCTCTTGTTCTCTATTTCATGTTGTTGTGAATTTCTCAAATGCTGTTGAGAAGAGCTGCCAGTTAAAATACAAAATACCCCCATTAAATTTGAATTTCAAACACGTTATAAATTTACAAAAACCATTAATATAAGTATGTCCGATGTCACATTTGGGATATACTTACACTAAAATATTGTTGAATGAAAATCAAATTTAACTGAGCCTCCTGTGTTTTTATTTACTGAATCTGGCAACCCTATACTGAGGTGTGAAATCTGCTTGTCCAGTTTGGTCACTGCAGTCGTGTGTTGAGCTCCGCCCTTAGCTCATCCCAAGATGGTCTTCCCACCTTCCTGCTTATGCCTGAAGATCTGCCATGGCCTCTGAATGTCAGATCACTTGAGGGCTGCTTCTTGCTTCATGCTCCTATTTCCAGGCGTCTTTCTGCCTTGTTCATGTTCAGTCACTTTTGGATGATCCTCCATACCAGCCACTCCGAAGCCTGCAGGAACACAGGGGGCTACCCCAGGCACTCTAATGCCTAGATAAAGGGCCATCTCTAGTTTCTGCTTGACCATATTGACATGGGAGATGGAGGGGGAGGCTTCCCGCATTGAGTTTCACGTAGAATTTGAGCTGACGGGAAAGAACCTATTATCCTTTCATTTACAGGGAGGTTCTATTCTTTCTTGGTGCCCTGGATTTACACTTATACTTAAGAATTGCTTTCTCTTCAGAGAGGCCTCTTCCCTCCCCAACTCTGAAGCCTGTTTATCTACTTGGGAAAGAGGGTGTGAATTAAAAATGGTTTTTTGTATCAGATATCCTTCCAAGAATAACTATGGAGTGTAAAAGGTAAAAATTTGTCACTCTTTATCTCTGGTTTCATTCTGATCATTATCTGAGTACAATAAAAACCAGAATTTCATAACACATCTTAAGCACTTGGGAGATTAAAATCACTATTATAAATCAGTCTTTGCTCAGAGTAAACTAACATGGTTATTATAGATTAATTGGAAAATAATTTAGAGGAGAACACTCCAAAATGGAACTTAAGGAGCTGAGCCAAAACTGCCCTCAAATGTAAAACAGCATTCTTACAGAACAAAAACATAAATCAGGAGAAATGGAATATTAATTACATAAATTTAATAAGGACATGAAAAATGCAAAAAGTGATTCCTCATAGAAAATAAGATAAGTAATCAGGGAAAATTTTTTAATTAAAAATTAAGATTTCAGGCAGGAATACAAGACAAAAATGAGATAAAAATAAAGACATGGCATCAGTTATGCTTTGAAAATCTTAGCAAAATATATTTGAGAAAATATTGAACTCAACTACAGCAGAAAATTATTAATAGTTCAATGAAAATTTAAAAACTGAACACAATTATCCACCCCAAAACTTCTGAGCAAGAGTTTTATTACATTTCCTGAACATTTCTAAAAACCGATGTTTGTTGTTGAAATTTTTTTTAACAAAAGACATTTTAAAACTGTACTCAAGGCCGGGCGCGGTGGCTCAAGCCTGTAATCCCAGCACTTTGGGAGGCCGAGACGGGCGGATCACGAGGTCGGGAGATCGAGACCATCCTGGCTAACACGGTGAAACCCCGTCTCTACTAAAAATACAAAAACTAGCCGGGCGAAGTGGCGGGCGCCTGTAGTCCCAGCTACTCGGGAGGCTGAGGCAGGAGAATGGCGTAAACCCGGGAGGCGGAGCTTGCAGTGAGCTGAGATCCGGCCACTGCACTCCAGCCCCGGCGACAGAGTGAGACTCTGCCTCAAAAAAAAAAAAAAAAAAAAAAAAAACTGTACTCAAAATACTATCCAACCAAGATAAAACACAAAGAATAGATTGATCACATGTACATGGAGGCAAAAATCATCCACTATATTAAAATAATTTAATGTAATAAAATGAGGTGAATCAGTAATATAGAAAATCTATTAACATAAATTTAATTTTGTTTAAGGAGTAAATTGATAGAATTGCCTTATTTGATAATAGAAAGATATATGGTAAAACTCAATACTAGATAATTTCTCAATATTAAGCATATATAAGTTAAGGCAACTTCAATAAAATTACAAAGACAAGAATGTCTTCTGTTTACTATTACTGAACATATTTTTGAAAATTCTATCAGTGCATTATAATTGTAACCAATATGAAGCTTAGATATTAGAATAAAAAATGACAATTTATACTGATATTCTCTTGCATTTCTAAGAATATGATTATAACTTAAAATCTCTCAGAATCAATTAGCTAGCGATCTGGTAAAGTAGTTAAATATAAGTAAATATTTCAAAAGTTTTTCTTACATCAGCCTTAGCAGTTAGAAGGTTTAAAAAACAAAACATATAATAATATAAAATGTGTAAATAATCCTAGCAAAACATATGCAGGGTCCTCTATTAGAAAAGCCATTACAACTGAAATACTTACAGGTAAACTGATAATGTGTGTCTTTTTTTTTTTTCTTTTTTTTTTTTTTTTTTATACACAGGCAAGAGGGGGAAGTAGATATGAAACTTCTCATGAATTGATCCTTGCTAAAAACCATGTGATGGGTTCATGGAAGTTCATCTCTACTTTTGTACATATTTGAAATTTATAACAAAAAGTTAAAAAGAACCTTGGGGTGAAATAAATGAGGTGTGAATAAATATTACTAGGTTGGAAGGCTAAAATCATAAAAAGATGTTAAGTCTTCTGAAATTAACGTGTAGGTTTAATATAAACCTTAGAAAAACTCCCCAGTGGAAGTTTTTTAAACTTAAGTTTTTGAAAACTGTTTGGAAGAATAAATAGATGATGATAAGTCATTTTGTAAAAGAGTGAATATAGACTTACTCTACTAGATGAAATATATTCTGAAGCTATAATGATTACACCAACATGGACTTGCAAAACAATCAACAGCCATTTGATCCAATGAATGGGATTATTTCAGAAATGTAATATCAAGTTATATTCATGCCTTACCCAGTCTTCTGACCCTTAATTAAAATTCCTCTACTTTTCTCCTCCAGTTTATGCACTAATGCTATGTTTTTTACAAATTATTTTCATTTTAGACTATTTCACATTTCCTCTAGTTGATATGCAGGTTTTGTACAATATTGGGTTTCATTTGGTACATATAATGGGATAATTTGCTCATACGAAAATCTGGTATCACTTGGAGACTTTCTCTATAGATGAATAGTTAACGTGTTTCACAAAAAGATGACAAAATTCCACAAGAAAAATTAGATGGCTGGATGATATTTCCAAGTACCAATATCTCCTAATTGAACAAGACAGGTTTAGCTTCCCATGTTTCTGACAGTCACTGATTACCCCAGTAACTACAGTTGTAAGAAGTATCTGGATGGGGGAGGAGGTGTTGCAAATTTTGTAATAGGAAGAAAGCTTCTAAAAACATATGCGGACTTTCATGTAATGCACACCGCTGAACTTGGCTGAAGGTGCTGAATTAGCTGCTTTCGTGGTAATGATGGCTGTGAATAAAGAAATATTCTCAAGCTTCTTTAAACCCAAGGAGACTTTTTTTAGATCATAAGAACGGGTAGAAGTGGATAAAGAAAGCAAGATGCTGGTTATATAAGCAAAATATATTAATTTATACTTAGCATAGACATATATTAACATGCATCTCAAGAAAATTTTAAATGACTTAATATTGGCTGGTGTTTTACAAGTAATTTGTGTTCTTAATTATGCTTGACTCTGTTTGATAGTGTGATCATATATTACTTTTAAAATATGGAAAGAAAATACCAGTAACTGATATTTTAAGTCACCTCTACTGCAACAGTTTCAGCCTTTTCAGCAGTGTTCTCTTATCTACATTCTCCAACTCCTTTTTAACCATTACATAACTAAAGAATAGTATATGTTAATTGTTTGCTTAAAATGTTTTTTTTATTAGCCCTTGAGTTAAGTTAGGGTAGGGAGCATGTCTTATTCACTGAACACATAGTAGTCTCGACATATTTTCAGGTTGAATGAAAGACTGAATAAACAAATGCTTATTTCCAGTGGCAGTACTGAACAGCTGCTAATTACTAAAAATCCAAAATGTGGTACATATCAATTCTAATAAAGGAATAGATGAATTGGAGTCCCTCCCACTGAAGACAGCCAGGAATCCTGGAACAAAATATAAAAACTGCATCTAATGAAAAGCCTAGCAGACCTCCACAAGACAGGGATAAACTGCTGGAGGTACAAAGATGGAAAGGGAACTCAAGGAGGTGAGCTAGAGACGTTCCTACTCCAGGACATTTTCAGAGTTGGGGAGGACAGTCAAGACAAGAACCAGAATGGTGAGAAGGGAGGGAACAAAGATTGAGGTCCTATGTCCACCAAGTTTGGAGACCTGGAGTGTTATCAATTCTCACCACCAGATATCCTAAAGGGTTCAGAAAACAAAATTCAAAAGTGTTCATTGTCATTAAGGCCAAGAAAGAAATCCCTTTTCTTGTTTGGGACCCAAAGATCTCCACCATGAAATGGAGGTGCAGGCTATACCTCGAAGATCCAGAAAAAATATCAAACATTGGTCCTAAACTGCCAGTTCCCTCAGATGCTCATAAAAATGAAAATAGAGGTTCCATTTTTATAAAGAAAGATCACTTCAGGTCTCAAATTATTCCTAAGGGTAACTTTTCAAATAAAATATTAAGTAAGCCACCAAGGATTATAAGGTAGCTCTCTAGACAATATGAGAGCCAGGAATCACAGACACAAGAAATAATGATAATAACACCAAAGGGAAACTAGATATTGAAGTTAACAAAAGAGATGGGAAATATGCTTACAGTGTTCAAGCAGATAAAAACTAATCTTAGAAACATCCAGAACCTAGAGAAGACAGTATATAGGTATAAAAACAATCTATTAGAAATTATAAAGCGAGAAAGACAGTATCAAAATAACTCAGACAGCTTTAGTAGCAGATTAGCTAAAATTAGAGAATTTCAAGATAGGTCAGAAGAAACTGTACACAATGAAACATGGAAAGACAATTATGGAACATATAAAATAGAAGAAAAAAAAAGGAACAGGCTTAATATATATTTAACTGATGTGCCAGAAAAGAGAGAAATGGAAGCAAAATTTGACTCCCTGAAATATTTTGACCATGAAACAACAAAGCTAGAAAGCCTAATTAGAATTATCAGGTATGTTTTAAGATATCTTCCTTGGAAACAACCAATATGACCACTAAAATTGTACAAAGAAAAGCAAATAGAATGATTTATTCCAAGAACTCAAAAGGGCCTCAAGTATCTTATCAGAGTTGTGGTAAAAGAGAAGGCCTTAAACTAGCACAGGAACAGAAAACCAAACACCACAAGTTTTCACTCATAAGTGGAAGAGAAACAATGAGAATACATGGACACAGGGAGGGGAACATCACACCCCAGGGCCTGTCTCTGGGTGGGGTACAAGCGAAGGGAGAGCATTACAACAAATCCCTAATGCATGCGAGGCTTAAAACCTAGATGACGGGTTGACAGGTGCAGCAAGCCACCATGGCACATGTGTACCTATTTAACAAACCTGTACGCTTAGCACACATATCCCAGAACTTAAAAAGAGAAGGCCTTGTTGCCACGAGTTAATAGTAAAACAAAAGGCAAAAAGGCAGATACTTGCAATCCTTTAAAAATAGTGAAACCAAATTTTAGCCTACCCGAGGCAGGTGTAGCGTCCTTAGTATGGCATGAATTTTTCTATTACGTTCATTCCAGGCTTCCTTTTATTCCCTTAATCTTATGTTTCTTCCTTTCTTAGATTTTAGTTTATATAATCTTTCTGTGCTGTGGGACCCTAATCAGTTTTGTTTCCAGCTGAGAAGGAAAAAAATTAGTGTGTAAACAGAATCCTCTCTCTGGGATATTTTTCAACTGCTGGTCTTTTATCAAATGAAAAGACACAAAGGCAGAATTTCATATTTTTCTTTCTGGTCATTTTTTAGCGAATCTGAAGTCCTCTGTGATGACTGGCAGAGAAGCAAAGATTGGAGTTCCACACTGAAACAGGGCTGACTGCCAAGATGAGTGAATTCGTTACCTGGAAGGGCGTTAGAGAGATTCCTACACCCTCAGGGTTCTGCAGAAACAGGCAGAAAATATAAAATCCAATAATGGGCAAAATCCCAACTCATCTAAGCCAAACTGACAAAATAAATGTAGCTTAATCAGTAAGACCAGGTGGCAGTCACCCAAGAGTTTTGAAGGAACTCAAGGATGAAATTGGGAGACCGTTGGCCAAGATGCTGCATCCAACATTACAGACAGCCATTTGCAGCAAACTGGCAGATTGTGAATGTCATTCTGTTCATTAGAAGGGGTCAAGAGAGGACCCAGGGAGCCTTAGAAAAGCAAGTGTCTCTTCTACTTGTCCAGTCTCCAATAAAAGACAGCATCATTAGATACTAAAACAAAAATAACTTCCTAGGGGAAAGACAATATGGTATCTGAAAAAGGAAACCATGAGTCACTGGTTTATTATTGGTCTCTAAGGCATGTAGGTAAAAGGCCAAATGTTGGCATGCACAACCCAGAGTCAAGATTTTTAAAGTGCCAACATGGGATG
Source organism: Rhinopithecus roxellana (assembly GCF_007565055.1). Classification (NCBI taxonomy): domain Eukaryota; kingdom Metazoa; phylum Chordata; class Mammalia; order Primates; family Cercopithecidae; genus Rhinopithecus; species Rhinopithecus roxellana. Next base: position 158,532,466 of record NC_044549.1, on the reverse strand, counting down.
GGATGAGAGGGAGGTAGTGGCTACATCAAGCCATGTGGATGAGACAAATGATTTCCATACCCCTTCAAAAAAATTCCTATATATTAGCGAGAAGGGACATGCTTTGAGACTTGAAAGATCAGGATGCATGATAAAGGACATATTACTCCACACTGTGGGTAAAAAACTTAATACACATTGCCATTTGGTGGTATTGGAAATAGATACAGACTTAGTCACTTCAGGAAACATTTTTTAATTGAGAATTAGCTGAGGCTTGGGTTTTATACTCAGTAGTGGAGCAATAGTGGTGAGGCCCATTCTGTCCTCAAGTAGCTCTCAGTGTACTACACAGATGATTCTAAGAACTGTGGTGCCCAGTTCAAGCCCTGCATTAGGACCGGTACACATTTATGACTAGATGGTAACTGATGATTGAGATCAGGTAGTTCAATCACAATTACATAATAACATATGTCTTGGGGCCACAGTCAGCAATAGAAGCTGTATGGGTCAAGGATCTAAAGCAAAATGCAAATTCTCTTGTTAAAACGAACGGCAATGGTAATACCAACAAATAAATCCTAAAAATGTTATTGGTTATTGGTTTGGTGGAGAAATAGATAATGGATTCTTAACACAGGAGGTTCTAACATTATCCCTTTACCTTTTAGAGAAGGAAAGCAGAAATGACAGGTGTTTGTGATTACTGATGAAATCATGTTTTTTAATGTGATGCACCTGCAAAACTTCATGGAAAGAAAATTACCTGTTGCTTATTATAAGTTTTAAAATACAGGAATTAAAAAGGGTATTTAGCAATCAGGAAATCAATGAGTTCTCTGTGTTTGATTCTCAACCTTGCCGAAAGGTCTGGGAAGAATTTTCTGAGCTCAAGCAAGAACAGCCCAGACACAGAGAATGATAATGGCAGCAATGAAGCACAAGAGATTGATAGCTCCCCTCCAAGTCAAATGTTTCTTTTCTAATCAGTTTTAAACACCTACCTTCCCCTTTTACTGCTGCGTTAGCTGGTAGGCTGTCATCCTAAATAAATTTACAATGTACCTGTACAGAAAAAGTGTGAGTGTTCTCTGGCAGGAGAGAAATTTCTTTGATCAGATTGTTCAGTATTTTCAAACTATCTAATGGCATTTCCATAGGAATTCTGTGAAGAAAAGCAAGAGCTAGGAAAGAAATCCCCACAAAACCAGATTCAGTTTGTTCTAGTTTCTCTGATTTAAAAGAAAAATGTATTTTCTTTCTTTACTTGCACACTTTCTAACGGGCATGTAATAATTGTCATTTGTAATAGCAATCATTCAGAACAGAAATGAAAATGGGGCTAAGTAACCTGCTTCTCAGTTATATTTTCCAGCAAAAATTCTGTCTTTTCCTGGCAACCACACTGGGAAATGACATTAGTCTCCTTTTTTTCTTTACATTGCAGTGTGTGGCTCAGCACATCCTCAATAACTATGTGTTGAATGACTATCCCACTCTTCTTTTTTTTGCTACTCCTTCTCCAAAAATAAAAGTGGGGGGGCGGGGAGGGTCTATATTCTGAGCTTCCTCTAGAATGAAGATGAAAAGAAAGGAAAAGCCTTGCAAGCTTATCTCCAAGGCCTCACATTTAAAACCTAGGTAATTTACAATTGCGTGTCAATACACTGAGCCAAAGAAGATCCCTGAGAAGGAGGTATAAAATGTCAATAGATAAAATTAGGAAAACGTTTGCATCTGCGTCAGTAAGTGTACAAACGTCTGCCTATCAAATTGACAAAACTATGCCTGTGATGTCAAAGGTTAGAACAAAAACATATGCATGCACACACACATGCATATATATGTGTGTGTGTCTGGTAATGAGAATGTAAATGCTTTTGAAGAAAGATTAGGAAACCTGTATTTAAAAAGCATTATGAAAGCTAGATACTGCTCTTCCACTTCTAGGGATTTATGCTAAAGTAAGACTAAAGTTTGTGCAAAAATATTTAGTCTCAAAGATGGTAACCAAATTTGTAATAGACAAAAATTAAAATCATCTGATTGGTCAGCAATAAGAGGTTGGCCAAGTTAATTATGATACATCAAAATGATAGGATTTTCTGCAGCTCTTAAAATTGTAATAGCATCCATATTGACATGAAACAGTTTTCATAATTTTGTTAAATAGAAAATGTATGCTAAAAGCAAGATATACTGCAAATTTTTTAGAGGAAGGATGGTGTGCACACATTTAAATGTAGGTATACATTGGGAAATACATAAAGGCATCTTCACATATCAGTATTCTGTGTTGCTTTTCATTCAACTTTCTTTTTATATGAATTTTCAGACTCATTGGATGATGAACATAAATTACTTCTGAAATAAAAATATTAAAAATGAACATGATTTTTAAAAACCCATACTGTCAACATAGTCTTTCTAAAAAAGTAAAAAAAAAATTCGCTTGAGTTTTCTGTAGCAGCTAGGTTCAACAGAAAGGCATTGTGAGTTCAAATGGAATGATAATGGTAGGTAGAAATAAAGAGGAATCATTTATACTTAAAATGCTATCTGATTAGCATGTTTCATGTTCTCATACCTGCTGGGGTTTTTTTTTTTTTTTGAACTAAAAAATCTGTCTCATAAACACTAAAAATCAAAAAGCTGATACTGAGATTTTTCTCCATCTATGTAACTGATTCTTAGAATATATTGCCCTTTATTTTAGATCAAAGCATGAAAACTGTCTTTGATCCAAAACAGCCACGCAAATCCCGCATTTACCTCTGAAGTCAACCTATTTATAATCAGATTTTTTTAAAAATCCCTGATTTTCTTTTTAGCCCCGTGATTCAAAGGGGGTTAGTGATAGTACAACTTTGAGAGCAACAGCTGTGCTTTGTTCCTGAAGCAGTCCTATTTACTAACACAGGAAATCAAGAATGCAAAAGCTACCAGTCAACCAGGAAAACAGCATTGTGGATGTCAGGGCTTTGTAGGTACAAATTAGGGAATTAGTTTTTGCCTGAACAGCAGTATATTTACTAAGTAATTTACTGTCTTTTAAACTAGAGTTATGCTCTTACATCAACAGAAGAAGTACCAATTAAAATCACTATTCATCAATTATTGTCCTAACACAAGCCTTGTGTTAGGACCTAAGCAATAGAGCTCATCAACTATAATTTTAATCATTGTATCTTGGAGTTTTCAAAAGGAATAATTTGGGGTGAGGGAAAAATTCAAATTCTTAGTTACTGCTGACATGAAGGCAGATATTTCTGAGGATGATTAATGTATTTAATTAACCATTCAGTTTTTAAATAGATACTAGATTTTTTCCCTTTTCAGTGAATACTTGCTAGGCACTGACAACAAAGTGGTGAATATGATGATAGTCTTTCTCCTCATGCAGCTTACCTTCTAGTGGGAGAGAATATTACATGAGAAGTCATAATTACAAATAGTAATTATACACACTATTATGCATATAGTAACTATAAGCACTTTAAAGGAGGGAAACAGTCTGAGAAACAACACTGGGGAGGTGTCAGTTTATCTTGGTAAGTCTGGGGACTCTTCAAAGAAGAGGGTGACAATAAGCTGTCACATGAAGGATGAAAGTCATTCACATGCCTCACATTTTGTATGGCTCAGAACACAGTTATCCAAAATATGGCACCTTGGAGGTCACTCGCTGACTTTCTCTCACCTTTCTTCCCTGAAACATGGTCATAAATAATTGTTGACCTATCTCCCCTAAAAGGAGGCTGTTAAGACCCTCATTCCGGAGGGGTCCTACCCTATGCCTGGAGGCCAAGAAGCCTGGACAAACAGGCCCTGCAAAGTCCCCCCTGCCAGTATATGACCATACTTCTGCATGATTGACCAGAAAAATAGTTTTACCTGGGCCTTTGGATCTTCATCTCTGAAGGTTCTTGTTTCACATTAAATGTTGGTTAAATAAGCTTGTTATGCTTTTCTTTTGTCAATGTCTTTGTTATAGGAAAGTCAGCCATGAACCTTGCAATGGGTAAGGCAAAGAGATGACTTTTTCTCTCGTACATATTCTTCTCTGGTTAGCATCACTCTTTTGTGGTCTTCCCACCATCTCCCTGGCCATTCTGACTCAGCCTTCATGGAGAAACCTTCCTCCTCTATCTAATCTCTAAATGCTAAAGTTTTTCAGGGCTAAGTTCTAGACCTTGTTTTCTTCTAATTCCAAGGATCCTCCCAAGGCATCTAACCCATTCCTATGACTTCACATGTCATCTATGTGTCAACAATCCTGTAATAGACTTTACCATACAGACTTCTTAGATTTGGGTCTGTATGTCAACCTCCTATGTGACTTCCTCACTTGAATACCTCAGAAGAACCTCACGTTTAGTATGAGCAACACTGGAAGGTGTTTCACTCTCAACTCTTCTCCTCCAGTGATCTTCATCTCCCTAAATAGAATCATTCATTCAGTTGCTATATCCTGGTTACTGATACAGCAACTGAATGAATGATTCTGTTTAGGGAGATGGACATGACGCCTGTTTCTCTCTCATCTCCCATAATAATTGATGAATTGATAATCAATAGTTGATATTTCAGCCCTGTCTAAATTGACAGCTAAAATGTATACTAAATTTCACATTTTCCCATCTCTCTTGCCATCAACTCTGGCATAGGATATTACAAGCCTTTTTTTAGTCTTCTATCTATTCTTGTTCCCCTCCAATTCATTGTCCTAAATGAAAATCTTTTCCAATAACTTAGTTCTTCTATTGTTCTAAAGATCAAGTCTAAAATCATCACAATCGTCTCTAAGACCCTTCATGATCTACCCACTGCTTGATCCTTTAGTCTCATATTATGTCAATCTTCACATTATTCTCTATGCCTCATCCAAAATAGGCTTTTTCAGTTTTTTAATTTTTAAAAAAGGACATTTTTAAAGAATTTTTACATGATGTTCCTTCCACCTGGAACATCATAGATCTCCCTACTGTGTATTACTGAAGTAACATACACTTCTCTTATCAGACAAGGGTGCATTTGGCTGCATCTAACAGATTACCCAATGGAGATGGTTTCAGTAGTAAGAACATTTAATTTTAACCACTGATATCACACAGTCTGAAAGGAGTCACGTTTTGGGGGTGCAACATTTCAAAATTACCCCAATCCAAGACTTTCCCTTTGTTTCTGTCATTCTGTGCATATTAATTTTTTTAATTTAGGGTAATTGCCTTATGGTAACAACCCATATATCAAGTCTGATGCAACTGCATTCAAGGTAGAAAAATCTGAGAAGAATGCTTTCGTATAAAATTCTTCTCAAGGTCCTCATCATATTTTCCTACATCACATTAGACATTTCTACGTCATATGGAAACTGCAGGGGAGGCTAGTCAGGTGAATATTGGGAGATGGGCAAGAAGAGGAGGAGGCTGGAATGCCTGTTGATTTTACAATCGAGTCTGACATTTGTTGGTGAACTTATCAAAATAGCAGTTAAAAAATTAAATATCTGCATTTTGTTCATTGTCTTCTCTGTGAGATTATAAGCTCTTTGTCTCTGGGGAATATGTCTGATTCAAGGCTATAAGAGCCTAGAATCGCACAGTGTCTAGCCTACACAAATCATTTATGCTGCTTGATGGAATGAATTAATGATATGGAAGAGAGAATAACAGAGGTAGAAACCAGGTACAAAAGAGATAGAAAACTGCCAACACAAAGCTTAAACTGATTGCCATATCTCATATCTCATGGTTCAGCTTTCTATTCCATTTAAATTGAAAACAGTCTTTTCATTAAAAAAAAAAAAAAAATCAGGTAACTTTTTGAAAGTGCTCAGTTCTTTGCACAGTGAATAGAATTCCCCTAACCTCTTAATTCATGCCATGAAAATAGACATGGTTATTATTGTCACTAAGATCCAGGAATGAATTCTTTTTTAAAAAAAAAAAACAAAACCCTGTTAAGGAGTGATATGATCCAGAAAAATTTAAATTGCCTCAAGTACATAAACGTAATTTAGTTGTTGGCTAAATTACTCAAATATTTAACAAGAAAACTGTATGAAAGCTAGAAAGTTATTTAAGAGTAGTCATAAAATTTTTAGTCTAAGTTCCCCACTCCTTAGCGTATCACACCAACAGATAAGTTTGTCATTCATATTGTCTGATTTAGGTAGAAAGCACATGTAAAATACCTCACTCATTAAGGATGCTTTTGATATATTTTTGTTCTTATACCTAGACCAAAAGAAAACTTGGGTAAATTCCTATCTCTGTACCATCCTAAATGTGTACCTATGGGCAAGTTGATTACGTTCTTTGGTTCACAATCAATATAGTAATCTTAAACTACCTTTCAGTTACAAATACAGTCACACCACAGTTTTAAAACTTAAATTTAAAAATTAAATGGTATTGAATACATTCAACTATATCCAACCTAATAAAACATTAAGGAACTGATTCATATTTCTGGTGGTGTCTATTTCTATAGAAGCAAAACCTGTTCCTAGTTTCTGATGGACATTCTGTTTGATCATGTCAAAATGCACAGGGCACTAGCATATAAATATCACAATTTCTTTACAAAGTTGTAAATAGCTACACATGCAAGACTAGGTTTCAAGTTTTAAAAATAGTTTTCATTTGAAATAAAATTCCTTAAAAACAGAAAATGACTTTAACATTGGCAAAGGGAGTCCCCTAAGAAAAAAATGTAAACAGATGGCTGAGAAAGATCACCCACATGCTGAACACAGATCTTGAGGAGGCATTTCTAAGAATGAAGTAGCACTTCCCAGCCTGGGCCACTTCCCACAGGATCCTTATTTAACCCATGGAAAACACAGAGTTTATACCTCTGGCCAACAGGAGCCTCAACTTTTTTCCCACTTGCCTCACAGTTATCCAGACAAGTTTCAAACTCTCCCTAGCATTCCAAAAGAAGCTAAGTACCAACTATTTGGGATGAGCAATCCCCTAATAAATCAGTGTTCGATGATCAGCCCTGAACAAATGTCTTCCCATATAAACGGGCTGTTAAGCCCTAGCTAAGCGTATTAAGTATTCAATTTAATGTGTGACACACATCTGTTCCACTTTCTCAGCGAGCAGAAGTTTCAAGATAACTTAAATCCCAGACTTAATCAAGGAGAAAAAAATCTTGGCAATGTTAAAAACTGAGTTTTAAAATATAATCCAAATGCGGGTGAGAGAGACCATTTTGCTGTAACTAATGAGATTATATAATACCTAAACCAAATCCACACAATTACCTGAGCAGAATCACTAAATATTTTATCTAGGCTTCTTTGTCTTTCATTTGGGAAATGTTGATGGTCTCTAAAGACCTTCAATTTACACCTTGCCCAAGTCACCAAAAGGTGAGCAAAAATGAAGCCCTTGGCAAACACAGTGACTTAACCCCCTTGAAGCCCAAAGAACACAAGAGGAAAACTTACAGATTTGTCTTTCACAAGGAGAGCACAGCACTGGATCCCAGCCATCAGCATCTTGTGTGGATTCCAGGCCACAGAGTCAGCCCTATTTTTTAAACAAAGGGACAGAGAAGGGAGAGGACTCAATTAGTTTCCACAGGCAATGGAATACTATCATTATCAGTATCTACATTCAGTACTCATACAGTTTACTGTTCTACAGAATCCCTTGTCTGAGTGGTTTAAGGAATTTGGTTTTTTTGTTTTTTTGGGGTTTTTTTTTTTTTTTTTGGTTTATTTAAGGAAAACAAGTACTTGTTTTTTCCTATTTTCAAAATATCACTTAGTCCAAAGAGATCCCTTTGCCTGACAAAAGTTGGCCGTACACCAGGAAACTACATTTACCTGTGGATGCCATGCAGAAGCTTGCGGTGCTTCCTCGACATCAAAGCTGAGCCACCCCAAGAAGCCTGTTGAGATATTTACAGTACCAAAACAATGTTATTTCAATGTTATTTGTTTACCAGTGGATTGTCATAGAAAACCCTCAGTGATGACCTCAATCCACGTTATTCGATATTTCGTTTTATGTCGTGTTAACCGATTTGTACCCCCAGGAAATTCTGATCACTGGTTCTACTCAGGCAACCAGAACCTCATCACAACAGATGGGCCCTCAGAATTATAACTTCACACATCATATATTAGTATATTAACCAACTGAGCTATGTGTGGATGAAGAGGTTCAAAGTCTATGCCCTCTTGTAGCTTAGACTCTAACATAGACAACATCTTCACAATGCTAACATTTCGCCATTCAGTGTTTGAGACATGGGCTAAGGACTAGCATTCTACATAATGAACAAGGCATATTATTGACACGGTAGATAGAAGACCAACTAGAATGATCTAGGTGGAAATATCTGTTAAAGAAAAATTAGATAATTTTAGCTAAATGGCTTTCAGAAATATCTGCAAATGAAACAAGGACAAATAGAGAGAGCAAGCTTGGGACATAAGGAAGTTATCCGCAGAAGAAATAAATTTTGTGAACAAAGGAGAGGGGAGCTCAGATAAAATCCCATAGTCAACAGGTCTGGAGCAAAGGGAGAAAAATTGATGTAAGAAATATAAAAGTTAATATGTTTCTTGAAAATGGAGCAGACATAAATTTTAATTTGTAGGACATTAAAGGATAACTGTATTGAGAATTTGAGGGGACTAGCTTGGGCTGTATTGAATGCTTTCCATGTTTATTTAAACCTTACAGCATTCCATTAAGAATGGACTTATGATCACTTCCACTTCTTATAAAGTTCAGAGGTGTTCAGGTAAATTGTCCAAGGTCTTGCCAATGACAATCAGATCTGAGATTCAAAGCCTATTCTCTTACCATGTTAACATCATTACTTAGGGAAGGTGACAATTTGGCCAAAGTGGGGAGCAGTATAGCATGTGCAATGAGGGTGACAGAGATGCTTCAGGCAATAGGTAAGTTCAGGAGTTGCTTAGGATGTAGCAACTTCTGTTTTTGGCTATGGAATTTAAAGGCATAGATAGACCTTAATATGTAGAAGGAAGTGGCAAGGTTGTATGCACCACAGATATGGAAGATAAAGAAAATGAAGTATCTCCATGATCCTCAGAGTATTACAAAAGCTGGCCGGGCGCAGTGGCTCAAGCCTGTAATCCCAGCACTTTAGGAAGCCGAGACGCGCGGATCACGAGGTCAGGAGATCGAGACCATCATGGCTAACACGGTGAAACCCCGTCTCTACTAAAAAAAATACAAAAAACTAGCCGGGCGAGGTGGCGGGCGCCTGTAGTCCCAGCTACTCGGGAGGCTGAGGCAGGAGAATGGCGTAAACCCGGGAGGCGGAGCTTGCAGTGAGCTGAGATCCGGCCACTGCCCTCCAGCCTGGGCGGCAGAGTGAGACTCCGCCTCAAAAAAAAAAAAAAAAAAAAAAAAAGCTGGGCCCATTGATAGCCAATAATGAGAAAGTACAGCACAAGCAACTTTGTGGCCTTAAATCCCACTTAAAAACAACTTTCATTGACAGCTGAGACTAGGGTAAAGTGAATGAGTCAGTAGGGTGCATAATTCAAGGAGGAACTCAGTCTCAGAGCTGAACTCTTGCAAGGCCCTAAGAGTGAATCCTTCTTAAAATTTGAGCCCTGCGAATCCCACTGGCCTCATATTAGCACCAGCCTTGATCCCATGGGCTAGAGTCTCCAACAAATCGATGGTGTCCCCAGAGGCCTGTGAGGTCTGATGTGTTTCAAGGATGTTGTGTGTTCAAATCCCAAAGGTTCCCAGGTAAAGGATTAGTAACTTAGTATTGTCAGTCAAGTTCCCTTCCTGTTGCATTTTCTCCCTTACTTGGATTCACAATGGACCATGTACGACTAAGGCTGAGCCACAAAGGCAAATGTCCTCAGCATCTAGGAAAATTTTATCCCAGCCTACACCTGAGGATCTCCAGATCTGGATTTTGAGAACTTGGTCCTTGCAAATATTAAGATGAGTTACATATCACATTTTTCTTGACTTTCATTACATATCCTAAATCCCAAATTACCTACTTTTCTCACTTCTCTTATTGCCCAACCTCTCCGAGAACCTTTCAGTGACAACTACAGGAAGGATTAGTCTACTCAGTTACACCTGTTTACTCGCTAACCCTTTCCACCTGCCTCATACTCTACACTTCTACTCCTTCATGCTCCCTGAGCTAGCCTCTGCCTCCACTCCTTCTCCAGAAAGGTAAATAATCTCCCAGTTCTAGTGAACTAGATTTAAGTTTTGAAATCACAAGAACTCTTTCAAGGTATTAGTTCACCAGTTTACAAAGTACTTTGGCAGGATTAGGAACAGCTCATCCATAAATTTATTTTAAAAATAAATAAATAAAACACCCCTGATGTAAATGCCGTACTTTAATTTGCTTTACTCTAATTCCTAACGCCAGAACCTGTGAAATTATCAAACCAATCACCTAAATGATGAAGGAATTTGGCTTTCCATCTCAATAAAGACTGTCATTTGTTAAGCTCTTACTATATGTGAGGCACCACAGTATATCATTTTTTATATATTTGTCTTTAATTGGTTAATAAATTAATAGTAGAACCAATCCTGAAAGGGAAGTGAAGGAAGGAATGGAATTGAGATTTGGCAGCCTCTAAAGCCCAGGATTTTAAATATGTTTGCTGCCTTCTATGGGACTTGGAATGAAGAATGGGTGAATGAATAGGAAGCTTTGCTGGGAATGAGGCTTCCAGCAGCTACAACCTCTGATTTAAAGAAGAGCTAGACCAGTCCGACATTTTGCTCTCAGACAGAAGCTAGCATAACAATTGCCCTCATGAAGGAAGAACTGTACTGGAGGTGAAAGAGTCTAATAAAACTAGTTTTTCTTATTCGGTTGCTTAAAAATGCATTATATTACCAAATTGAAGACACTATCAAATGTAAGCATCCCCATTTTTTGTGTACTACTAATAAAAATTGACATCAAAATGCCAATTTCAGAGATGTTAAAGTTTTTTCAAAGAAGTGCATCTTAGAATTAATAAAACGTGGTATGTATACAGAGCAGCATTGTTTTACCGAAAACCCAGAAGAAAAAGTAAATGTCTTTTCATTTTTAAAAAGAGATAAATGTCCGTTTTTAATATTTTAAAAAAACTTTAAAATGCCATTTAGAAGATTTCCAACAGGTCCAAGCAATTATTGCAATGTGTTAATATTTTCTCTTTAAAATTAATAAAGCACCTATGGCATATGAAGTTTCTTCAGCATACGCTACATGTTCCTGTAATAACATTTTATTGATTTGACACCCACAACACTAAAGGATGGTTAAACACTATCTTTAATAAGCCAGATAGGCTTGTGTCAAATTTAATCTAATACTATAGGCATTTGCCAGATGAACATACTATGCACAAATAGGATAATTTGGTGTGGTTTACATTCCCTTATAAAGATATTTTCTTCAAAGACTCAACCTTTAATTTTTAGAAAACTGAAAGAGCTTTTCATTCATACTTATAAATCACAATTTTCTCTAAGCCCCATAAATCTCTTAATGTCACTCCCAATTTAAAAGCTGCTGTGGTTACTGTTTTACATAAACTATTTACTTTTCTCAGTTTTACAAAAACTACATAAACTATATAATCCATATGTGATGTTTCTTTTATGAGAGCATAATATTTAGGTATAACTGCTGATGTATTTGATTTTTTCCCCTTATTTCCACAGTTAAAAAATGCTCACTTCATATTATCTTTTAGAATATAATGTATTGTTATGCTTCTAAGTCTATAAAAATCAATAAGATATAAGTTGAAATATGAACAGATACAAATGCTAAAATCCCATTAAGAAGTCACAAATAATCTACCTGAAGTATTACCATTGGCATACTAATAGAAGCAATAACTCTAGTGAACTTTATACTACTGTTGCTCTTACCAAATGTTAGTATATAGTTAATGTAAACTTTGAATCATATCGCAGACACTGTACTACATGATATGATTTGATTGAAAAAAACACTTTGAAAGCATAAAATCATCTAAACTACAAAATTATGTGTGGATATATCCCCCAAATGCTGTTTTCTTTTGCTCAGCAGGGTCAAAGAATATTGCTTCTGATAAGGAGGATCTGAAACTATCACCGAGGAAAGGTCCCAAAATACCACGTGCATTTGTCTCTTTGGTTAGAATCAAACTAATTAACCCCTGGTTTCACAAAAAAAAAATTTTAATTTTAAAAAAGAAAATTAAAAAGCTCAACAAGTGTTCATAGTTGGCTGAATTCAGCATTCTAACCCTGGAGAAGTAGAATTTTTAAAGTTGCCTTTGATTTAAGGAAATATGTATTTTGAATAACCACAGGACTTAAAAAAATTTTTTTAAAAGCCAATGCTTTGTTAGAAAACAGTGAAGAGTATATTATCTCAACCTCCCTCAAATAATTACTTGATAGATCCAGAGAAAACTTGCTTTAGTTGTAGCTTGCAATTATGTCATGTAGGTAGCATGCAATTATGTCATGTAGCTTTTTGCATTTTCCAGCTGTTTGGAATCATAATTTTAGAGCAAAAAGATCCTTTACAGCCCACATCCACGATCCCCCCTCTTTACAAATGAAGAAATTGAAATCCAAAAGGCTAAGATCACAATGAAGAAGAGGTAGGTGAGAGTCTCAAACCAAAGTCTCTCAGCTCCCTAATCCCAGATGTGTCCCTTACACCAGGCTGCTTCAATGACAGTAGATTTGAGAACCAAAGATGGCTCATGGGAGTGAAAGAAGCAAAATGGAATCCAGAAAACTAAAAATTTATGAAGCCTTGGAATCTTCTCATTTATACTTCACTGAAAGTGGCATACTTTTCCCCAATGTGAAACACAAATAAAAGCATTGGGGACTCCACATCTAGTTTCTGAGACTAAGAAAAATTTCATACCAAGGCTACAAAAAGACCAAAGATTAAACAGATATGTACACATAGATGAACTTACATCTACATGAAGCCAGAGGCCGTGCCTCTCACAGATGTCTGCTATTTCATCCAGAGGGTCAAAAGCTCCCAACACAGTTGTACCAGAAGTGGCACAGACAAGAAACGGTGCTGCCCCCTGTAAGAAGGATCCAAAACACAGAATTGTCATCGTTGTCACTAAGCTTGTCCTATAATAGCTGGAAAATATAAAGGGTTATGCATCCAGAGAGTTACATGGTTCTTTTGGAGATAGTCATTAATTCAGTGGGTGTTTTTAAATGTTATCAATATGTGGTCTCTTGGCATTATAAACAGATCAAGTGTGCATCTTCAGTATTTTCAGTATTCTCATGTTCTTTTTGTAATGTTTTGTTCTGTAAATTGTCCAGATAGAAATTTAGTAAATTCAGCTGCAACAGCAAACTGACATTTTGTATGACTTCTAATTTCTTCCTGAAAAAATACATTTAGCCTCCATTGTGCCATCACTATTACTTTCTCAAAAAAAAAAAAAAAAAAAGGAATACGAACAGAGCTCCAGGAGTAAACCATGCAGGCCTGTTTGCTTCTCTCCTTGTAAAGTAAGTGCAGTTATAAAACAAAGAATGTAGAATTATAGTCAGGTACAAATTCAGTATCAGAGGAGATAAGGCAACCTCATTGAGACGCATTCTCCAAAACAGGTGCTGCAACAGAGAAATCCATTGTCATGTGCTGGAAAAGAAAATCTGTATCACTTCTATCATGGTTATTCCTCCTCACATAGCTGATGACTGCATCTCGTGGAGTGAACAGGTGTTGGTGGGAAATAGAGAAGAAAAGGGAGAATGTGGGTGCACACACACAGTGAATGGTTATCTCGGTCAAGCTAGTCACACGCTTTGTCCCCATTAAAGGACTCGATGCCAACCAGATAGAGGAAGAGTACATGAGGTTGTTTCCAAATGGATTGCTCCAGGATGGTGGCAGAGACGTGTTGCTCGCTGTGTAGGTGCCGTGCAAGAAAACTTGCAGACAAATGTGGGGGTGAGGGGAGCAACTAGAATATTAAGATTCGAGAGCACCTGAGAAATAGTGACAAGAATGTTTACTGCCTCTAAAAGTTGTTTACTGCCTCTAAAAATTATTTTTTTCTCCATTTAGCATAGAGCCACTTTTTCCCCTCAGTTTTATAAAGTGCATGCTCATTGCAATACATTTTTATGTCCTTTTCTGCCAGGGATTATTGTGTTTGAACCAAACTCTTTCCAATTTAACTGACTATTGACAGAAAGATGTTATTTCTCAATGGAAAGTGGGGCAGAGCAAGAATATATGGTTTGCATCTCTAAATTGAGACTCATACAGATCAAAGTGATGGTATATAACAAATCCATTTGCCATCTTGGGAGACAGCTGTGGCAAATAGAATCAATTCCATCTACCCAAAACTTGTAGAGCCAAGTCAGTAGGTGACAGAGCCCTGGAGAAACCAAAGGTTTTGAAAATTCTTCCCTGTATTCAAACTACTGACAACTATGGCTTTATCATACCACTGACCGAAAGGAAATAAGACCAGCTTTACATCAATCATTAAAATAATTAAAAGCAATAGAAAAAGTAATTTACTAAAACCATTGAAGGTGTCTTTAATGGTTGGGCTTTTCCTCATAAACTATATGACATCCTGACAGTCATGAGAAAATACCTTTGCAAGCTATTATAGTCTAGTAATGAGTTTTCCTCACCTTTTAAAAAAGATCTCACTATAAATACGAGCCCAGAGATTAAACTTTTGCAATCTGGATTTAACCTTCTAGATTTTCTTCCCCATATCTCATGCTGTTAATGAGAAAATTCAGTAGAAACAGTATTGATTGCATGCTGCCAGTGAGCTGTATTGCCTAAGAAAATTTGTCATTTCTAACGCTCTGTCTCTAAATATTCAGTGTTCATCCTAGTTTGAGTCTGTCAGCAAGCCCTTTAGAACCTATGATGCTTTGTGGTTTTCACCATCTGTGTAATGACATCAAGACAAGGTCACTGTGCAACGGTTTTTCAATGGATTGTCATAGGCCAGGGAGTTGAATCCCGGCAGAAAAAATAGTTGATGTACTACTATTCCTTATATCTGAAACAACACAAGCCATAAAGCTTGAAACAAAACAACTAGGTTGAAGCTACTGAGAAAAATGAACCAGCCATCATGTATTATTATCTCAGAATGGATGCAAGGTTTGTCCTTGGTGAATCCAGGCTCAAGTATTAGCTGACTTGAAAGAAAACTGAGGAGACATACCAACTCTAACCCCATTGCCCTACTTTTAAATGTGCCTAAAGCAATTTTTACTTTTCAAAAACTTACTTTTTTGAGTTCTCAACTTTAGTATTATGTCCGTTTCATGTACTTTCACTGTCAAAACAAACAAAAATTTGAGCGACGAAAATGATAATGACTGTGGTGGAATAAAACCCTCTATGCTAAGAAATATGAATTCTTAATGACACGAGAAAAATAAGGATTATCTTTAGGGGATGCTAGGCAACAAACTCACTATTTTAAAAATTGATAAATAAGGGGAAAGAATAAGACATCCATCCTATTTTGCTGTGCAGCGTTTCCTTAGGGAAACAAAGGGAGGAGGAATATTTTTCTTTATAGCAGAATGCCTGTCAATAAGGAAGGAGAGAAGGAATTAGGACATCGCTTAATGAAATAATGGGTCTAGACAATGATCATCAATGGCAGCAAAATCCATCAAGTGAGAAGCTGATGGGGGGAGGGTATTGTGATGGCGAGACTGACGATACCAGACCCCACCAATCAATGTTATACAAAAAAGACACACAGGATGTCTCCTGATGGCAGGACCCATGAAGCCTCCCTGGTTTTAAAAAAACAAAAATACAGCTTTTTTTTTTTTTTTTTTTTTTTTTTAAAGGAGGTGAGCACTTAGGGTCTCAAATTCTTGATGTAATCCACAAAAATCTATAACTTGGAAAGCGCTACAGGACAAAGGACCTGATCTTTTCAACAAATCAATAGTAGTGGGGGAAAGTGTTGGAATTACAGGTGTGAGCCACCGCACCTGGCCTAATGACATCCCTTTTTAAAATGCAGGTGTTTAAATTTGGCTGGAGCATAGCAGGTGCACAGAGCCATGCCTTGCTTTCTCCAATATTTCAGTTTTAATATGTTCTAGCAGCTAAGGAAGAAAGGACATTCTGCCACTCAACTACTAGATACAGACCCAACAGGGAGTGATAGTAATAGATGGGTTTTGGGTTGGAAGCAACCTGGGAGAATAGGTTGGCCAAGAAATCCGGAATCACCCTGAATGCAGCCCAGAGAAAATCGGTTTGTCCTGCAGATTTCTCAGAGGGAGGAGTTATAAGGACAGGAGAGGCTGGGGCCCTGCTGGAGAGACTGGGTTCATCCTTAGAGCTTCTTCTAGCCAAGAATCCTGAATACGGGTGATTTCATTGTTTTAATAGACTCCAGCTACCTGGGAACAAGAATATCCGGGAAACTCCACAGAACATGGAGAGCCAAGCACTTGGAAATAGAACATCTGTAAATGAGTTTTCCTATTTTAATTCCAACATGCTCCCTTCTCTCTCCCACACACACAAATGGTTTTGGCTGTTTGCATTCTCTCCTTGCTATTCTGTCTCTCTCATAAGCGCGCGCGCACACACACACATTATCTCTCCCTCTTGCTTTCTCCCCTCTCACCTCTTTTCTGGCCTGCCAGACTTGCTTCTCCAGTTCCTCCGGTATCATTTTACCTCTAAGGGACAAAGATTTGAGACTTTCGGTTATGTTTTGTAGTTAACAGACAATGATACTGCTTTATAAACCGTATGAATTTTTCCCTCCACCCACCAGGCTTCCGGATCCTGTCCCCATTACCTTCCATCTGTTTCCACAAAGCAAACATTCTCAGTGCCAATCCCAAGAAAAGAGGCTGCCTTCTTCATGGAGTAATGACACTGAATTAAAAGGGACAGTGGGGAACGGAGAGACATGAATACATGGCACAAAAAAAGCATTGCTTATTATCAGAGACAGATGAAAATCAGTATGGCTGAGCATAGTCTTTGGGACATCATTGCATAAAAAAGTAATTTAATTGAGTGCCTTAGCATAGTGGTTGAGAACATTCACTTTGGGGTCAGAGAAACCAAGATTTAATGTCAAGCATTCCAGTTACAGCTATGGAATCTTCAACAAATAATATACACTCTCCAAGCCTCAATTTCCTAATATTTAAAGGGATCATGCCAATAATGCCTACTCCATCTGCTTGTGCTAAAGTGGGTTAATAATATATGTAAAGGGCTTAGCACAGAGCCTGGCACATGGAACAAAGCAGGACACCGGAGGCTGTTGTTTTCCATCCCATTGAGAAAAGTAAAGTTTCTCCTGATGCTACTCCTAAGACTTAGTATTAATGGAAATTTAGAATCTAGTCCACTGTTGACTTGAAACCCTCTAAGGAGAGGGCATGACTCTATCTCAAAGATTGCAATCACAGGCTAGAGAGGAATTTAATTATTTCTTAGAGCAAACAATGAGTTATAGGTGCTGATCAGACACTTGACCAATCTGGTTTAATACTGAACACAAGACTGAAATTAAACACACAAGAATGTGGCTAAAATCATAAGAACGAAAGTAATAATAGACAAACCTACTCAGCTATGGCATGAGTGAGGCTAACAGGTGAATATGGAATTAAGTCTAGTCTATTTCATGTTGATAAATAGTGTGTGCTTTACATTACTGGGTCTTCTCTATACTACACGAAGCCCATAAAATAATTAGCATGCAAACAATGAATATGTCACTTTTCATACATTAGTGTTGACAGGTGGTCAATTAATTCTTTTTCATCCCAGAAAAATGAGGGTGCTAAAGGACATAATTGTACCAAAGAAAATCTTAGTAATTTGTAGGTATGAATACATTAAAAGAGTAGTCATGCCTTCACACTTCACTTGATATATTCCCTCAAATGTGGTAATTTTTTTCCTTCTTTTGTCAAGAGAGTTTTATTGGGAGCTCTTTTTTTAACTCTGTAAAAATAAGTGCAGAAGTAACATCAGGAACAAGGAAACCATTCTAAATAATTAATTTCCAAATATCAAATAGGACGTGTCCAAAATGCCTATAGGATGCTTTTATTTCAGGTTGTTACAAGACCATATGCATATTGAAGAGTAATAATGTACATGAAAGTGTAATTAATTCTCTACTTGCTCCACCGGTGGTAACCTGCCTGCCATAGCTAAGGTGACATAGCTCGGGTGAGTTATTTCTTACCAGAGAGCTGGGCTCTGGCAACCAAACAGCTATTGATTTCATAAGGATAAATGCTAGCCTACCCCACTGACATCTACCTATAAGGAAAATCACAATGCTCTCCCCCCTGAGAAATAGCAAAACATCTCCAACCAATGAATCTGCTGGATAAAAAACTTATAATCAGAATAAGAATAGTGGAGCTCTCTTTAAGTACCTCAGGGCAAAATACAACCCAAGGTCAATCTGAGATATAGACAGATCAAAAAAACTCTGCAAAACTGAAGTTTAAACATCTGAAAGTTCAGAGAAGGAAGAGTCCTGGAAGGGGAACAAAAGAAGGTGATGCTTCAGACATGCTGAGTAGTTTCAAGGAAAGGAAAAACCTAGAAGGCTGGAATTCAAAAGTAACAACTGCATTTAGAAACAAACAGTGGCTGTTTCTATCACTGGCAAAAGATAAGTCAGTTGTTCTAAGACCAAACCTCCCCATAGGTTTCATAAATCTACAGAAGACGAAAAAACTCTCAGTGGGTGTTCCTTTCTATAAAGATAAAATGGCAAGTGCCTACATGAAAGACAGCATTGAGCTGGAGTTTTACTTTCTGGCTCCCACAAGGATTTTTTTTCTATGACCTTGAGCTGCTCGATGAACTGCTGCTTTCTCCTCAGTATACACTGTGCCCTGGACACCTGGACTCCAGTGCTGACTAATTTGATTCTCAAGTTAGCTGGTAGAGAGAACGGGGTATATAAATGTTACATTTTAGAGAATGAAGAAGAGTTTCCAGGGGATGTCTCTAAGAACACACAGCTGGTTTAATTCCCAAAGAGGCCAGAACCAGAAGCCAGATAGACTGAATCCAGCCTCATGCTCTGCAAGATGTCCTATGAAGCACCTGCTTGCCCGTGGAGAAGACCTGCAATCACATCCCATCGCAACTCAACCTCAGCTCTCACTCAGCGATCAGGAGGAAGTGAAGGAGGCACCTTAGGGTGCAAAATTTAGAGGCATGACCCTGAGACATACCCTAGATACCTACCTCACTTGCCTCTCCCAGCCCAAGCCCTGCTAGAGAGGAGCTAGGCCATTGATTACTGGCCTGGGAGGTAAGAGTTTCTTTTTCACCCTAGCTTTTTAGTGGCAAATCATGATCACTACTTTATGCTAATTCCAGAAGTGATCTGAAATATACAGGAACTTTACAAACCTGGGATTTCTATACACCCATGGAATTTATATCAAAGTGCAAACCAAGTCATAGATTTATTACTTTTATTTCTCCAAAAGTTCCCTTCTCTTAGATTCCCATTTAGCACTAAAGAGGCAACTTCGGATATACTGACAGTGCAGAGGTTTTTGTCGTGATCTTGCAGGTCTCTATCAATAGTAGAATTACAATAAAAGCCTAACGCATGCAAAAACACCTTCAGTGGTGGGTACATATATTCTGCACTTGACAGTGCAAGATAGAGATGGGGTAATTTGGGGTAGCACAAAAACTGGAAAAGACCACCTAATAGAACAGTGCTGGGCCATGGACCAAACCCCTAAAAGGAAATAAGGCAGATATAGCAAAAAGACTAACGCAGAGTTTAAGACTGTTTAGTAAACACAAGCTTCTTTAATTCTTTAATGAAATAGATTGGTTTGTTGTAATAAGTAGTAAAGATAGTCAATCAAATATGAATTAAAATAGTGCAAATGCTATAACCTGACTCTTCGAGAGAGCAGGGAAAGGAATGAGCTGCAAAGTAGTGTTTCAACCAATGGAGTGAAAATACAAATTCAAGGCTACAGTGTGCTCGAAGTGATGTAATTTTCCTGTGGAATTCACACCTAGTTCTTGGTTTTTCTGGCTCTAACTTCTGCTGGCATGTTAGCCAAGGCATATATTTTGCCTCTATTTGGAAAATTTTTAAAAACCACTTAGTTCTAGTTTCACAACTATGTAACGTTTCACTTTCTTTTCACTCCCAATTCACAAGCCCCACCTGTTACTGATCTTTCCCAGGCATCATCTTTATTCTAGGCTTCCACATAATATCTTTCCCTTTTCCATGGTAATTATTCCAGAAGAACTCCAGCAAGTTTTAAACCAAATGAAGACTGAAAAAGGCAAAAGTAAAAAACCTGAGCTGATAACCAGGGCGCTATTTAATCAGCTTTCCCACGCTTGGAAATAGCAGTTTGAATGCAGAAGAGACTCTGCATTTATGATCCACTGAGGTCCCTCACATTGAAATATCCAGGGCTGAAGCATGGAGAAGGAAACTCTGTTCCATAATAATCCCAAATAATCAAGTACTTTTTTCCAGCTGTCCACATTACCAAACATTCTTCTCTTGGTATAGAATGTCTCATGAACAAGAGCCTCGAATGGCTGAGTTAAGAATCTCAGGCTAGATGATTCCTCCCAGTTGCCTCCCATCACTCAACTCCCACTTTGCACTTAGTGCTGAAAGAACCAGAGCAAAAGTCAGACAGGGCAAGAGGAAAACATGAGAGTGGTCATATTTTCTCCTACTGAGGAGAAATTAGTGCACAATTGGTCCTTTTGCAATAATAAACTAACTTTTGTATTTAGAAGAAAATGATAGATACAGGAGAGCCCAGCTGGAAATAACAAACTCTGTTTTTTATTTTGCCCACTTGATGTTAGTGGCAGGATACCTGGTGTTATCTCAGAAGGTAAGAAGCTAAACTCATTCTGCCAAGAACCTGGGTGATGAAGCAGTGGTAGAATAGACAGAGGCATCCACTGCAGTCACACAAGAACAGGAAAGGGAAAAAGTCTCTTCCATATAAAGGATGCACTTAAGCTGTGCCATCTACTTCTGCCCACCTTGTTGTAGCTGGATCATTCTCCTAGTAACAATTATATTGAATATTTTAAAAAAATCTATTATGTCCCAGATGCTACTTTACATGCAATTACTCATTTAACATTTGCCAAAACTCGCTAATCAGCAACTGCTGCGTGGTTGCTGGATTGTTCTAATGGTTCCAGTGGTACTCTGTTCCATGTATGCAAATCCTCTGCCTGGTGACTTTACGGCCAGTCTCCCCATGAGGTGGGGTCTTTCTTCCCACATCTTGGATCTGGGCTCACAGACGGGACTTGGCCAAGAAAATGAGGCAGAAGTAACAATGGCCAGTTCTGAGCCTAAGACTCAAGAGTCCTGATGTGTTGCCATGCCCTTTTATACCTGCACCATTGCCATGAGGACACACCTAGACTGACTTGGAGAATGAGAGACATATGGAGCAGAGAGGCATCACTGGAATCATCCAGGCTGAGCCACTCATAGATGGGCCATCAGCCAGCCAACCCCTAGACGTGGAAGGGGGCCCAGCCAAGAGCAGCAAATTTGCCCAGCTATCTTGAGACTTACAAGTGATAATATATAGTTATGGAATGATAACGGTATATTTGGGGTGATTTGTTGGTTATAAGAGCTAAGCGATAAACTTATTTTTACAAATTTAGGAAACTGAGGCATAGAGAAATTAACTCACTCAAGGTTACTCAGATAGTAAGTGGCAGAGGCAGGGACTGAATCCAGGCAGCCTAACTCAAAGCCAATGCACTTATCCACCATCTGACCTACTTGCGTAGAGAGTAAAATATAAGAGATTGACAACTGTGGCAAAATCTCTCTCTCTCTACCCTCGCGCTCGCGCTTGCGCTCGCGCTCTCTCTCTCTCTCTCTCTCTCTCTCTGTGTCTCTCTCTCTCTGTCTCTCTCTCTCTGTGTGTGTGTTTTCATTGTTACTGTATATCTTCCTTTTCCCTGGAAAAGTAAGATACACATCCCTTATATTACCCAATCAAAGCAATCATTTTACAAGGAAACGTGAGTAGAAGACATAGCTGAAATCCATCGTGTTCATCTAAATACTGACAAATAAGACACTCAAAAGAGATTCACAGAGATAGCACTTTCAAATTAAATATTCTTAAAATGTTTTTACAGACTATACACTTTAAATAAAGGTAATTACACAAAATTGGACCAAGCATTGCAACATCAAACTCCTTAGAATTTACTTTGGAATGAAGTACTATGTTATACTGTAGCATATCAGTCACATAGGTATAGGACAAAATCACATCAGGAGTCCTCAAACAAGCCCTCTTAAATATACATTCTCAGAAAATCTATATTCAACACAAAAAATAATTTTTACCTCTGCAGACGTGAAAAGGATTAATCTTGGTGAACCAGACAGCCCCTTTTCCTTAATATCAGGACAATATTTGTATCTAGCTAAATTCATTGCATACATATTGGACACTGAGCCACCTGCAAAAACAAAATTAAAATGACATATTTGTAGCACGAAGTTGTAGCTCACAAAATGCTGAATACAGTGGAAAGCATGGATGGCCATGGCTGCCCTAGTCTAATGAAAAATCACTGTGAAAAGCACATGAGCAGCGACCTCCCTGCTCCCATTTCTCTGAAGATTTTATTGCATACCCTAATCTCTAATTCCAGAACTTTCATTCTTAGAAAAAAAGATAAATTTTGGTTTATTCTCATGACAGGGTTTTTTTCAAACCAAAAGTCTCAATCTGTCGGCTCTGGACTTAGGGTCAGTACCTAGGTCTCCATAGTTAATATTCTTTCTGTCACCTAATCAATAAAATTGAAATAATATTTGTTGGTCTCTGGCTCCAAAAACGGACTACAGGATAAACAAATGTAATTCAGAAATCCTCTCAAGTAAAATTTGATTTTAAAATTTAGAGGACTTATAGCCTTTCCAAACTTCCAGAAGTAGATCGATTCGTTTGTGTTAGATACGAATCCTAAATTGTAGGCATCTCATTCATGAAGTATGTATGTCACTTACTTAGCATTAATACAAAATGTGATCACTCTGGAGAAAGGCATAAGCTAGATTCTTAGCAAGTAGAATTATTAATATCCAACTTTTGGTCATGTATAAATCTGCAAGGAGTTGTTCCTCATATAGGTAAATTTTTATGTGTTTGTATTGGAAGATTGATATCAATAACTAATTGTACTCACCTGGGTTAAATATTCCATCCCCTTCTTTCCAGCCAATAAATTCAATCATTTTCTTCAGAACCGCTTCTTCCACTAACAGAAACACTGGGGACACCTCATACGTATAACTAGATGGATATAAAAAACACTTCACTTCTATGACTGGAGTCAAAACATTCCTTTGGTGTCCCAAGAAATGCACACAGAGTTGTATTAAACCAAGCGGCTGCTGAAGTGTAAGCAGTCTTTGGAAATTTATCCATTGAAAATAGAGAATTACTCCCTTAGTGACAGCACTAGTCATGGTTAAATGCCAATAGCTTGTGGCCTTAGGGATCTGCAAGCTGCTGCAGCAGTCTTACTTTCTAGAAAAACCTCAATTCCATGAGGAGAGATAAAGGCAAGGCAATGCATTTGCATCCTATGTATTAGCCATGGGCAGTGGCCATTTCACTCTTTGGATGCTTGGAATACTGCCGTGGATGCTGTTGATAGTCAAAGAAAATTCATTGTCATAGTAACCAGGTTTTATCAGATGACTACCGTGGGTATGCTAACAGTCCCCTCGAGATATTCTAAGTGGAGACTACTCCACCTGAACCAGGGTTTTCTCTACACTCTCTGTCTGTATAAATGAGGAGTGTTCTGTGAGACATCTCTTATGTGATAATTTTACTGCAAAGCACTACCCAAATCCCTTGTCAGTGAAGGATTGGTTGCTCCGGGCTGGAACGCTGTTGTCTCAGAGCATTGCTGTTTTAGCCCCTTTAGAGATTGCCTCAGCTGCAGGGAGCTACCTCCTCCAGGGTAACACCCCTTCTTGTGATGGTCTACACCTGATGACTACTGAGATGTAAAGGCCTGGCTGTCTGGGCCCAACTGCAGACCACTCTTGAAGGGCCACTGTAGTTCCAGAGATCTCCGAGCATCAGCCAAGATTGCCATGGAGGCTGCATGGCAACTTGCCAACTATCCCTGCCCTTTCTTGCATCCTCCTCCTCCTCCCCAGGTCACTCATGTTGATCCCAAGGGTACTCCTTAATAAACATCCCACTCACTAAACACCATCTAGAGCAGCATTCCTGGGAACCCACATTGCAACAGTCACCATGCCTTGTTTGGTAATGTTTGAGTATTTTCTCTCTCCAGACAACTTGAGGGTGACTACATATCTATGATCTCCTTCTCAATTAAGGGATTACATTAAATTGTATCTGAATAAATGTGTACTCTAAATGTGTAAGCAGACACATTTAGATTTATAGTCATATAATTTAATGCAATTATTTTAACATCTGGAAAGGAAAACTTTGGGATTGAGGCATAAAAGTTGGTCATCTATGTATCACCTACTATTTATCACCTACGTATGTGTGAAGAACTCTACAGATATTATGCCATCTTACAAATATAGATTCGGCCAGGTGAGGTGGCTCACACCTGTAATCACAGCACTTTGGGAGTCCGAGGCGGGTGGATCATGAGGTCAGGAGTTCAAGACCAGCCTGGTCAAGATGGTGAAACCCCATCTCTACTAAAACTACAAAAATTAGCCACACATGGTGGCGGGGGCCTGTAATCCCAGCTACTCAGGAGACTGAGGCAGATAATCATTTGAACCTGGGAGGCAGAGGTGGCAGTAAGCCGAGATCGTGCCACTGCACTCCAGTCTGGGCAACAGAGCAAGACTCTGTCTCAAAAAAAAAAAAAAAAAATAGATTCTGTTTTTCAACCATGTTATGAAACCAGTGTACATACACCAAAAGTATGAAAAAAACATATTTATGTGAACCTACAAATATATATAAAAGTTATTCACTTGTTCATAATAAAAGTATTAAGCCTGTCTTTGAAAACTGGCTCAATTATAAACCTAGGATTCAGCCTGGAGGTGGAGGGGAAGACAAGATAGAACACACTCATGGGCTGGCATATTTTGAGTGGATGGTTTAGCTTAGCAGCAATTTAACACTTCTTTAATCTGAAATATTTAGAGATTTTTGAACTTAGATGAAGAGTTAGAAAACCTGGCACATACAAGAAAAGATTGAGAAAGGTATGTAATTTTACTGTCTCTTCTGACTTACCCTCACTGTAACTGATTGTAACCTGGTATCTGCTCTCATCACTGCAACAAAACATCCCTAAAGTTGCCAGAGGCGTCCATGTAGCTAATCCGGCGGACGCTGTTTAGGCTCTTAGTTGAATATTCAACAACATGTGACACTAAGTACACTCTCCTCATGGCTGCCATAGCTAGCCTTTTGGTTTTTTGTTTCTATTCTCACCATTATAAGCTGACCCTGTTCTTCCTAACCATTAAATGTTAGATGTCCTCAATGCCCAGTCTTGAGCCCTCTTCTCGCCCCACTCTATACTCTGTCCCCTGGGCAGTGGTTCTTTATCTTGGCTTCTCATTGAAATCATTTGTTGAACTTTGTAAATATATCAACGCATGAGGCACAGCCACAGAAATTCAGATTTAATTGGCCTGGGTTGGCACCCAGGTATCAATACATTTTTATAAAATTCTCAAGTGATTCTCATGAATAGTCAGGGTGTTGAATCACTGACATAGGAAATCTCATCCACGTCCACCATTTCAATTACCATCATTTCACTGATAATTCTTAAATTTATACCTTTCATATAGACATCAGAATTCCAGGCCCATATGTTTCTCAGCTTAGTTCCCATGTATTCTCGGGTATTTTAAAGTCACTGCAAAGTCAAATGCCCACAACTGAAAATGGATTGCTTGCTCTTGCCTCCTTCACCATATGCTTGAAAACCAGTTCCCTCTCCCAGTGCTGCTTATTTCTATGAATGATATGACCATGTACTCAGCTACAAAAGCCAGAAACCCAGCTATGAAAGCCAGACATTGTCCCAGAAACCTTCTCCGTCTTACCATTATTTCCAAGATGCGTTTCCCGTCCTTTCTGTTTCATTTTCTGAACTCATTCTTTCCCGCTCTATTCCTACCTCTTCTCTTCAGTCCAAGCTACTTCCCTCTCTCACTTAAGTAATGCCCTCCTAACGGGTCCTCTCCAGCCTATTTATACTTTTAGAGATTTTTTTCAATAAGCAAATGGCACCTAGTGATTTAGAAACCCTCAATGGCTTTTTGTTACATTTAGAATGACTCATAAACATGGTCACCTCTGCCCTGTATGTCTGGCTCCTATCTTTCTCTCTCTTTCTCTAGTCTTATTCTCCACTACAGTCCTTGTAACTCTCTCAGCTATACCCACACTGACCTTCCAGTTCATAGAGAATGGCATGCTGTGACCTGCCACAGAGCCTTTATACACATCATTCTGTCTATTTAGAACTCATCCCTCACCATATTACCCAATAACACTTATCCTTCAGTGCCGACTGTCACCTCTGCAGAGCACACTTTCCTGAGCTTCCAACCAGGAAGAATTGTCCCATTCGTATTAATACTTAGAACACTTTGTGCTTTTCCTTCAGATGAGAGTTTGGATTTTACATGAATTTTTGTGGACCACTTCGATTGGCATTTTTATACCAGATATTATGCTCCATGAGGGCAGAGTCAAGGTTTATTTGTTCAATATGTCTCTCCATCACTTAGCACAGAAAATGGCTTTTCATGCAGGAACAAATAAAAAATTGCCCAATCAATTTTCTCATCTGTTAAGTGGAGATAAAGGCAGTTATTAGCCTTTTCCATCTCATGGTACCTCTATTTAAATCAAACAGCTATTTGAATCTGATAAGTATCGTAAAACTATTCCATTATTTGCGATGGCACTATGCAAAAGAAACCATTAAATAGAAAATTTTGAAATAAAATTTCATCTAAAAAGTCTCTAATCCACATTTGGTGTGAAATTTCTATAGCATGGCACTTACACACTTGGATTCAATGCTTCAGTCATAAATCGGGCCACCAAGGAGTAGTAATCAAGTCCAGCATACAATTGGTTGAAAAATCTTGGGTGGTCTGCAAATTTAAAATGGAGTATTCATCTATGCAGCAATAAAAACAAAAACTGATACAGCATTAACATAAATGAATCTTTCAGAAAATGAAAGCAAACACATGCAGAAGAATTACATATAACGTAATTCCATTTATATGGCATTCAAAATCAACAAAGCTAAGGAGATGGTGGTTAGAATTCTAGGTACTTTGTGGAAAGAATTATGGATTGGGAGGGGACTTCAGAGAGCCTCTGGAGTGCTAGAATTGGTCTATATCTAGATCCAGGTGATGGCTCCACATGCACAGCTATGTACAAATTCATCATGCCAAGCAATTATGATTTGTGCATTTTACTGAATATAAATTATACCCCATTCTAAAAAAAATCCAAAACAGGATCATGTACAAGGAAGAACATGTTGAAGACTCATCTCAGAGCCCTTTCTCCTGATCAATGTTTCTAAGTAAAATCTGAGTAGTCTTTTAAGAGCTTTGATTTACTTGCTCCTCTTTTTTACAACCCAGACCCAAACCAGAACCCTTTAAATAATTATTTGAACACTGTTTGTCCAAGGATCACAGGGTACTGCCTTTTTTCTGAAAATATCAATATTAACCTCTCACTTCATATACATTTCACTTACAACAGAGTTCACCCTAGGCTATGGCACTGAGCAGCCTTTTCATTTTTCAGATTGTACCCATGCGACTGGCAGTATGTAGATGGAGTAAGATGTGACTCACTATGCAGCTTATGTACACTTCTGATTCAATTTGCTTCAAATGCAATTGCCTTTAAGAGACAGACAATGTCTTGTTCCAGTTTTAATTTTTTCCCCTCCTATAAAAGGTCTCATAAAAGGTTCTTGGCTTTACACCATGTGAATCATCACACCATACACCCGGCTAACTGGCTTGACATTCTCAATCACAGGAAGCTCAGCGTGACAACAAAGAGGCAGGAGGTCAATTTCTCCATTTGAGTATTTGGGAATCATTTAATTTGGTGACCTCTCATTATAACTTAGAGCATCTAGCTTTAATTTAGTTTAGTTTTTTTTTTTTTCCTCTTTAGGGGTTCAATCAAAAACAAGTCTCAAAAGAAAATGTCTTTTCAGCTTAAACATGGAAAACTTTCTCTGATCTCGCAAAAAAAGGAAAACAAACAGGCACTGCTATAAGTAATTTTAATAAGTTTTAGTTCTGTGTTAATTTATGATTGATTTCCATGGTAACATGGAAAATATCCAGTAAACTGAAAAATCGACTGCATTAAATGTCATTCTACACTTTTGACATGCACTGTAATAATAAGATACATATTTCTGCTTTTGAAATGCTAACTGGGTTTCTGATACATACACTAGACTTTCCCAAGGGAATATACTCCAATTATTTTTAGCCAGAATTTTATTACGTTCTTTCCACTAAATTTAGTCCAGTGTCAGAATTTACAAAGTAATGCCTGTATGGTCTTAAGCACTGGATTACCTTTACATTACACTGAGAAATATTTTGAAAGATTATTCTCCCATTTTTGAAACTTGTTCACTGGATGAACAGGATATTAACAGGTAAGTTGGAATGGTGCCTCAGCGTAAGACTGACATCCTATCACTGCATGTAGAAAGTTCACAGTTATGACATCACTGTGAAATAATCTCATCACAAACTTGGAATGTATTCATTTGTCTTATATCCATCTAAGGACTTTTATTTTTTATTTTTATTTTTTGATACTGCCAGATTTGATCAAATAGTTTGGCAGTTACCAACTGCCAAGAGTTAATCAGTGTCTTCCAAATCTATTTCTGTTTATATTAAAGATACCTTTTGAACACTTTTTTTGCATACTCTGGGCCATCAAGACTTAAAATCCCTTAACGAAATACTATTTGCCACTTTGGTCTAATATAAGAAATAAGTAACAGTGATAATATATGATCTCAATTACATATAGTATGTGGGGGTTGGCAAGGAGAAGAGGATGTTTACATACAAACACTAACGCCAACAGTTTTCCTATCAACTTACCTTTGGCCTTGGCAATGAGTCTGGATTAGGGATTAAAGGGACCATTGCAAAAACATCAGAACCACTAATTTTTTAATCCAGATTTCTCATTCCATAAATATCACTATACTCAGCTTTGAGAGGTAAATAAATGTTTTACAAACATAAGAACTTGTCAGAGGTACAGATCAAGGAAGTAAATTAAAGTTCTTACTAGTTTTGACGCTGTAGCGTATGACATCCCGACAGAGTTCCAATAGTCTATGGGGTGGCTCGCCTGAGTCTCTCATCTCCAAATCAAGAAGCTGTTTCAGTTGTTCAGGAGGCCTCCATTCACATACCTGGAGATTCAACCACAGCCCAAATTGAGTATCCACCATAGCCAGGTATTGAGAAGATGTTAGAAACATGGACTCTACCATTGCAAAACGTCTGGGCACTGGGAGATTTAAACATGCAACTATAGTTCAGACAAAAGGAACTATGACAGTGATGTAGATGTTGATGGTACTGATTAGGGGTACCATCTTAGATTTGCAAGGTTAAGGCTGATTTCTTAGAGACACTGATATCTAACTTGTTACATAGAATAAGAGTAGAGTGAACCAAGTATAAAGTTTAGGGAGGTTCTAGATGGAAGTGACAGAGGTAATAAAGATCAAAAGTAAAATAAAAGATAAAAAATTCGGATCCTATGGCACATCTGAAAAATCAAGTACATTTGGTATGGTTAGAACATGGATTTTTGAGAAACAGAGTGGAAATAAATAAAACGAATGCTGAGGTAGTTTTCTCTCTGCGTGTACCCTTCCCTATACAGTCTGCTATCAACCATGCAGTCGGAATGATCCTCCTAAACTTAAGCCATGGCCATTCCTCTACTCAAATACATCTGATGTCTCCCTGTTTCTTTCAAAGTAAAACCTGAGGTCCTTACAAAGACATACAATGATCCTTTTTGATCTGCTTCTCCTGGTTTCATTTTTCCTCTAGTCTCATCTGGGAGTACTTTCCTTCTGGCCGACTCTGCTCCTGCCACCCTGGCCTCCTTGCTGTTCTTAACTACATGAGGGATGTTCCCATACTGGGGTCTCTGCACTGTCTGTGCCCTCTGCCTAGAACGTTTTTCAAAATATCCTCATAACTGAATCCCTCACTTATTTCAAAGCTTAGATCAGAAGTCACTTTCTCAACAACAGCAATCCTGACTCCCTTACCCAAAATTAAAATCTAACCATTACCTCTATCAATCCCCTTTAACCTTTCCTACTCTTCCTTTTTACAAAACACTTATCATCCTCTAATATACAGTTATTTACTGTATCCTACATAATCTCCATACAAGTAGATCTGTTTTTTTGCTCACTGATCCCAAGTGACTACCACAGTCTGCACATAATACTGCTCAATAAAGATGTGTTGAATAAATGAATGAATATACAGAGATAAACAAGGCTCAGATCATAATGGACTTTACGTGACATATTTACAGAGTTTGGACTTGGCTCTAAGGAAGCCATTTAAATGTGTAGGACAGGGGAATGAAAGAACCATATTTGTGTTTGGGGCAATAGCTTTAGTTGTTATGTGAAGATTCCAAATAAAATTTGAAATAAGAGTTTGCTGTAATAAACCCAGGCAAGAGAAGGTGATGATCTGGATGAGGGTCAATGCTGTATTAAGTATGTAGTTTTTAGAGATATTTAAAACGCAGAATCACTAGCACTTGGAAATCAGTTAGATTTTGAGGGTGAGATGCATGAGCCAAGGATCATTCCGACGTTTCCAGCTTGGACACAAGATTGGATGGCAGCAATGGGGATAGCAGGAGAAGGATCTGGTTGGGGTGGTGTGGGGATGATGAGGTGTAAGCATGTTTAGGAC
Organism: Rhinopithecus roxellana; assembly: GCF_007565055.1. Taxonomy (NCBI): domain Eukaryota; kingdom Metazoa; phylum Chordata; class Mammalia; order Primates; family Cercopithecidae; genus Rhinopithecus; species Rhinopithecus roxellana. The sequence continues at coordinate 158,501,376 of NC_044549.1, read as the reverse complement.
AAGGCACCTTTAGAATATCCAAAAGTTGTATAGCAGTTGATCTGAGGCTCTTGCAAAAGATCGAGGACAGAGTTCCAGGGATACACTATGATAATATAACAGTAGATGATGTGGCACAGAGAGAACCTACAGCAGAGAAGAGAGGAGCAGAATCTTTCTGGGCATCACCAACACTTACGAATGGACACAGGAAGAGGAACTTGCCTGTACTATGGAGGACATGCCAGAGGGGTAGGGAGACTCCTAAGAGTTTAGTGCTACCATAACCAAGAAGAAAGAATGTTTAGGAAGGAGATGTTCACCACTGTCAAACACTGCTAAGAAGCCGAATTAGATAAAGACTGAAGTGCTCATGGAATTTATCAACAAGGAGGTGTTCTTGGCAAGAGCAGCTTGACTTAGAGAGGTGGGGGCGGAGGCCAGATTGCTTTGAAGTGAGGATGTAGGAGGTGAAGAAATAGAAGGGAGGGAGGGAGTATAGATAATCTCTAAAAATTTTGGCTGTGGAGGGGAGGAGAGACATAGGGAAGTAGCCAGGGAGTGAAAAGACTGGAAGGTTGGGGGAAGCAGAAGGAAATACCAAGTTGTGCAAGTAGTATGAAATTGAACTCTGATGCTATAACCATGACAGGCCAGAGGTAAATTATAAATGCCTGAGACAATCAAAAGTAATGACTACTGGTGCATTCAACAACATGGATGAATCTCAAATGCATTTTGTTGAGGGTGAACAGCAAGACTCAAAGGCTGCTACAATACAATTCCATCAATATGACATTCTAGAAAAGGCAAGTATCATAGGGAAAGAAAATCAGTGGTTCCAGGGGCTAGAGGAAAGCAGAGAATTGATTAAAGAAGGGCACAGAATAGTTACATAACTATTCTAATAAAGATACAGAACAGTTCCATCATATCGTAGTAATAGTTATGACTTCTGAAACTCATAGAACCACACGCCAAAGGGGTAAATTTTACTGAATGTAAATTACAATTCACTTTTGAAAACTGACTGAAGAATTTTCTACTAATGAAACTAGCAGTGATCATTGCATCAAGCTTGAGTATATGTCTGCAGGCTACTTTTTAATGGTGCTCTGTTGGATCTCAAACAAGGTAGGTTAAGTTAGTGGTATCAAAACTTCACCTCCTTCCCTGAACTCTAGCATAGTTTTCAATCCAACTTCCCGTGGTAGTCTGCACATCTATTACATTGTGGTTGATTTGTGGTTCCTTCATTGACAACTTAGGATCTTAAGACCTTCCATTTCTCATCTTATTAGTCCCCTGTGTGAGCCCATTTTTCCAGGCAAAAAAATGGTCCCCTTGCTGTGTTAAATACATCTTGTCCTTTTGCAATGCTCTTTCCCTTATTGACCTTCCTGCTTTCTTCCTCCAGAAATGAGTACCCTAAACCCAACCTTTCTTCTTCCCCTGCCACTTGCCCTTCACATTCCACATCTGAGCTCAGAGTACCCACTCCTGAGTGAAATCCCAAAAATCTGCTCCAGTCTCAAAGAATTTCTCACATCCTCACTGGAACTCCCACTGCCTTTTCTAATGAAAACATATCCTTCCAATTAGATTATAAATTCTGTTCAGAGCTGGGCCTTTCTATTGTTTTCTTTGTATTCTCTAGGGCTGAATATAAAGCCTTATTCATAGCTAATACTCGGTTAATATTTAATGACTGAATAAAGGCCAATAAAAAAAAAAAAAAAAAAACAACCCTGCCAGAAGAGCAGTGTACTCCAAAGTAAAGCAGGTCCAAAGTATTTCACAAGTACAGAGAAGACCAGAAATTATGTAATTATACATATGCTCTCTAGGCAAATACCAAACCCCATCAGGATTTTGCCTTGAACATAACTTCCAAATTCATGCATCAATCTATTTTCCTATTAGTTTTCCCAAAGGCATGTGATCAAAAATTCAGAATAAATATCACCTCACATTTAAAATCTTTTAAAAATGATATTTATTTCTAACTAATATAACTAGAATAAAAATCTCTTCCTTACAACATTTGGTGATAATCTACCTCCAACATGAAAACCAATGTGATAAAGGATAATTCGGTAATTTTAAGAGGCAGGGAGTAGTTAAGAGTGCAGATTGTAAAGTGAGACTGCCTGGATTTTAGTCCCAGCTCTGATACTTGCGTATAATCTTGGGCAAGGTATTTCTTTTTTTGCCTGACTTTCTTTCCCAGCTCTAAAATGGGGATAGTAAATAGTATCTGCCTTTTAGTGCTTTTGAAAGGATTAAATACATAAGGAGTAGTCCTTAGAACATAGTAAGTACTCTTAAGAGTAGATGCCATTAGCAGCAGTTCTAGTATCAATTTGAATTGAATTTCAGACTGAATTTGAAATCTACAATCAATAATTGGTACCAGAAAGGAGTCAGGCTTAACCACCTAAGATTTCTAGGCTAAATTCAGACAAGCTCTTGATAAGGACCTTAAGATAAATTTAAAATATTTTCACATCCTTTTCTATCTTTTGCTTGATTTTCATGAGCAACATCAAGAGCATGCACTAGAAAATAGGGAGCAAAGAACATTAGAGTTGCATAAGTCAGATTAGCAGGTTACTTATCTATGTTATTATCTAGGGCAGAGAGTTTCATATCTGTGCTTCATGGCCTTATGTGATTAAGCTCTAGAGTCTCAGTGAATCTTCCCACAAATGATGACTGGCAGAGGAAGGAGTCAACCCCACAAGGAAAGCAGGAATTGCCTGAAGGACAGAGTACACTTTTATATCTGGACATCCTTTTGAGACAAAGGCATAGAAGAAATAAAAACTTGGCCTTCCCATTTCCCTTATATTCAACCATACTGATTTGGGGAACATCTATCTTTCCCATTTCTGCAATTTCTTACAGGTTTTAATTTTTACCTTCTCATTGACATCTGTAGCTTTCAAAACCACCTCTTCCATTATTAGCCTACAGGCCTCTTCAACAAATTTTTCTCCAGCTTTTCCATCTGTTGTAGGGCCATTCAGCACAACCCCATCCACAAGAACAGCATTCTTCTTATTTGGAATCATCTCTTGGTGATCAGTAGCTCCTGGAAGCACGCAAACAAATTGTGTTTGAGATATAATCTAATACATCACATAACGAAGCACAGGGGACAAAATGCATCACTATCCCAGCTTCAAATGGCACATCTTTTAATACATGAAGGCATCATTTGAGGTGTTGAGCTGATGATTTCTTATGACACACAATGGTATGATAGAGTTAAGGAAAATTTTACAAAGAAAGCTCACAATTTATGGATTAAGTAAATCTACCTTATTATATATGTTACTCTGTACTGGGCTGAGTTAGTCATGGAGTATATGACCCCTCATTCAGTATAATTTCAGGTCTGATGAGGAAAGGTACCATTCACATACACCAATTCCCATGCTAGATGGTGTCTGAAGTTGGGGAAAAAAATGTTTTCCGTAATTAGAGTTGGTTCACAAAGCACCTATACCCCTAAAAAAGAGTAAATATTCATTGGCGTTCCTACACATGCATGAATGATTAAGTGATTTCCCTAATCCTTTCCTCAGAGACAGCCATCACTCTACCACAGGAGAGTTTAAGACGGAGGAAGAGGAGTTAAGTATTTGGAGAAAAGGATGAGGAAAAATCACTTCAGATTTTATCTAGAATTAACACCTCCTCTATGCTGTCAGTATCCCCTTAAAATATAAATAATACAATATAATACAATAGTTGTTTTAACTTTCAGAATCTGGTATCCTATAATTAAGGTAGCAAGCTTTTAGCTTCATTTCCTTGTACAAAGTCCTTTAGCATTTCTGAGCCCTAGAATGAAGCTTTGGGCACAGACAAAGAAAATAGCACCTGTCCTTACACAATTTGTTTCCTTTAAGGAAGAGATAATGCATTTCCAGACTGAAATAACAAATTGAACTTTATAAAGATCCATCGTGTATTTGATGTATCTGAATTATGGAAGCATCTAAGAGGGATCACCGGGTCACCTTTAGCAAAGTGAATATTGAAATCTTCAAAGGCAAAGAGCTAGCTGCTTTCTTCTTGAACTGACACACATGAATATGTTTCTCCAAATGTATATTCCCTCTTTAGGTGTATGTAGCTGTTAGCCAATTTCTCTATGAACTAGATTACAAAGTTTACACAGAAAGTTCTATTTTCCATTCTTGCAGCATCTTGTTTAGCATCAGGGAGTGTGGAGGAGCCGAAGAAATGTAAATGCAACTCATTTTACTCATTCTTGCAGTCACCTTTCAAACACATGTACAAAAAGATCTTCGTAAACATAAGCCCACGTCTGTTTCATGCACACAGACACATACACCCAGATGCACACACACACTCTTTCTCTTGTAATTTGTTAGGGATACCATATTTTCCCTTTTAAATCATTCCTTAAAAAGCAGCAATATAAACATGTCACTAATCTTAATTGTATGTTTTAATTTTATGTTTAAATGTTCCTCTGTATTACAGATACTGCTTTGTCCCTGAAAGCCCGTAATTTTTCAGCCATTTTCTACATAGAGAGTGATAGAGGAAAGAAAGCAGCACAATGGTTTGCTAAGCCTGTATTAAATGACTTTAAACTTTTCAACCTTACAGTTTAAGCACAGGCAAAAGGATGAGACGGAACATGTTCAAGACTGTACATGCCGATCATTGACTAAATGTTAAAAGTCAACATGAAAATCTATATCTGAGAAGAAAGGTTACTGCCTACCCAAAATAGCCCTCCACAGAAATAATTCTGGCAACTCAATCCAGATATTCAACTAATTTCTAGCACAAGCTTTGATTTAATCATATTCTCTTTTTCTAATCAGTGTGTTTCTCCACCTTATAATGTATATGTTCATTTAGTTGAAATTTACAGGAACAATTTTACTGCACCTCACACAGTACCTTCTATTTTAAATCCATCTTAAATATTCCAATGGTCTACCAAAATAAAAAATAAAAAATAAAACCCTTCTAAATATATGTATTTCAAACACTTCTACTCTTAGGGCTCTAACAATATTAACATTTATCATACCTTAGACTCCACCTTCTCCTCAAAGTTAAACGTTCTGATAAAATTCTATGGCTTCACAAACACTTTAATTCTGTTATTGGCAAACACAAATGGTGTCTACAAAAGCACCAGAAAAAAATATTACAGGAAGATCCCCCAATTGGGGAAAGATGGAATCTGCAGCAAAGGATCAATCTTTTGTCGTCTCACTGAAAAAGAAGCCATTCAGAGCTCCAATGATGAATGTCAGTTCCAGCCTTCACTTTCACATGAAAGGAAATATCTAACATGGTTTAGAGCCAAATGTTGAAGTCCTAGAATTGAGCTTTTAGATGGAAATGCTCTGCACTTGAAGGTACTTTCCTCTCCTCCCAAATTTTTTAGGCCCTAAAAATAGAGTAAGAAAGAGGGCAATTATTCCAAGAACTCTGGTTATGTGAGTAGGCAGTGCTATTATTAAGCACACAGAAAAAGTTAAGGTTTTTTTTTTTTTTTTTTTTAACCTCATTAGTAGGATTTCAAGCTTTTATTACCCAGAGAATAGCAGCAGCTCTATAGCCTGCTCAGTCTTTCTCTTTCTCTTTCTCTCACCCTGTTCTCTGTGTGTGTGTGTCACACACACACACACACACACACACACACACGATAAAATAAAAAATGTCAACACCCACTCGTAACCAGAATAGCAGTGAAATTTAAATTATCACTGTCTTCACACCAATGAATTAAAAAAATCCCCATAATTCACACAATTATCTAGGAGAAAATACTATAAAAATCTATACAGAATTGGGTCTAGATTATGTCTTGTCTTTGATAGACACATTTCATTTTTATAGCCAGATGTGAATAATGTGCCTCTTTCTCCCCCAGTCCAGGTCAAAAAAGGCCCTCTGGAGATTCTAGAATAGGTCAAGCTGTGGTCTCCTGAGGGAAGGATATTCAGAATTTTCATTCTAACTGCTAGAGTTTATAGTGGCTCTTAATGAAATCTTTCAATTTGAGGAATCTTCCATGAAGGCTATACCTAGGATATGACTGCTTTTCATCACCCCCACTTTTACCACCTTATTTCAAACTGCCATCAAATGCTAGGGTTACTGTAGTAGCCAGTAGCCTCCCAACTAACTACCTTCTTCCACCCTTTCCCCTCATTCTCTGTGGACTATTCTCGACACAGTACCTCCTACATTCCCTTGAAAAGGTAAATCTGATCACATGATGACTCCTCTGCTTAAACCATTCAGTGACTCCTCATCAAACTGAAAGCTAACATCCTTCTGATAACCTCTAGGGCCCATTTCCTTATTATCTCATGGATCTCAGACCTCATCTCGTTACTGTCCTCCAAGCTCATACAGCTCTACCATCTGTGGTCTTTTCACCATTCTGATTCTTTCCTTAAACATTAGTTTCTCAGGGAGGCCTTCCTTGACCACCTCATACGACGATGCAACCACCTCTCTGCACTACTTTCTCTGCTTTGATTCCAGAGCAGTGACTACGATGGGACATATAATACCTATACAAATTTATATATATATATATATATTTTAATATCTGTCTCTCCAATAAAGAAAGGTTAAGCTCTGTGAGAGCATGAGTTTGTGTCTGTTGGTTTCACTGTTATTTCCATAGCACCCAGAAAGTGCCTGGCAGTTTCTAGGAGTTTGATGAACATTCTTTGACTATTCAATGAAAGAAGTTCTTCCTGGTTCCTTCAACCAACCAGCGATAATGTCTTCCTCCTCTGAGATGCCATTGCAGGTTGTCTGTATGCCTTTCTGAACTGATAGCACAGCAAGGAGACTGGACCTGATTAAGCAGGAAAAACCTTTGGCTGGGGATGCAATAGACATAGAACACAGATAATGGGATAGAGAAGAGACAGTGGAGGCTGAAAGAATCCCGTGAACAGTCAGCAAGGCAAACCTGGGTTTCTGTTCTCTGCATTATTAAAGGAAACCCCATGAACAGTCAGCAAGGCAAACCTGGGTTTCTGTTCTCTGCATTATTAAAGGAAACTGTGGCTGAAAGACCCTCCCTTTCCTCTCCTCTCCATTCTTGCTGCTGCAGCCACTCTTTCTGTGCTCTTATTTTCTTTATGGTAGTCATTTGACTTCTGAAAGTCAGACCACGGACCACAGGCTCACTCCAGAAACCACACTTCTGAATTTGAAAGCCAGTCAATTCCTAAAGGCTCCAACTTTTGCGTTTTTACTAATTCCTCCCCTCCATAGCTTCCAAAATTCTATATAGGCTCAACTTTTGCTTTGTTCAGAGAGATATATTGTTCTCCCTTGATGAACAGACAATTCAGCTTCAAATATTGTTTCAGATTTTGAGAGAGAGCCTCTTCCTTTGACATAGAATTAAATGAATTAATACAGATAATGCCTTAAAACAGTGTCTGGTACATAGTGGGAACTAAATAAAAGTTAGCTAACAGTACTAAGTAACAACAGTACTTATTCAATACATAAATGCCACCGGGCACAGTGGTTCACACCTGCGATCTCAGCACTTTGGGAGGCTGAGGCAGGCAGATCACTTGTGGCCGGGAGTTTGAGACCAGTCTGGCCAACATGATGAAACCCTGTCTCTACTAAAAAGTAAAAAAAATTAGCCAGGCATAGTGGCACGTGCCTGTAGTCCCAGCTACTTGGGAGGCTAAGGCACAAGAATCACTTGAAACTGGGAGGAGGAGGTTGCAGTGAGCCAAGATCATAGCACTGTACTTCAGCCTGGGCAAAAGAGTGAGACTGTGTCTCAAATAATAGTAATAATAGTACATAAATGCATAAAGGAAACTTGCATGTGACGGTAAGCTGTGATAATGGAAAGAGAGGTCTTCTCAGATTGATCATATGACCAGGGCAATAAACTCTAGACCAAGTGGCTGGTGAGTTATCACCTCTGGAAGGGGCAGGAAGAGAGGACCACAGTGGTCAGGGGTTTCCCTGTGAGAAGAGCAGAGCTTCCTCCACCATGTTCATGAATGCAAGATGGTAGCCAAGTAGTTCAACCCACACTGGGTAGGCAGCTTGCTAGACCTCCTGCCTTGTTGCTTTCCACCTTGCACTGTGGTTACCTGTGTAGAGGTTTTATTTCTCATACCAGATTATAAACCTATAGAAAAAAAAGCATGTCTTATTTTACTGACCATTCCAGAAAGAGAGTTCAGCAACTGGCTTTCAATAGCTCTCTGAGGACTGACTGGCTGACTGTATATTTACTTTGGAAGTCATCTTATCTTTTTCATACAATCCAATAATTCCCTCCACAACCTGTGGCCAAGACATGAGGAGAGCTGACTTCTAGTCCCACTTGATCACTCCCAAGTTCTCTGATACTGAAATAATACAACCTCTCTGTGCCTCAGTTTCCTCATCTATACTGAGGAAAGTGATCTGCTAGTTTCCAAAAAATTCCTGGGAAAATTAATGAAGATTCAGAATCCTGGATTCCTACCCAAAAGGATTCTATGTGGAACCTAGAATCTAAAATTTTAGTAAGTATTCCCATTTATATTAATAATACTGAAATATACTAATATGCAGTGGGTGTGGGAATGGCTATTCTGGGTGACCTCTAAAGTCCTTCCAAAACTTCACATCTTCAGTTGTCTAGCCCCTCTTTCTAATCCTTTAATAATTATGTGTTTATCTTAACAAATATGCATCAATCTCTGAGAAGTTAAGAACTGAAAAATTACAATACTACACACACACACACATATACATATATATGAGAGAGAGTACTTACTATGTGCCAGGCCCTGTTCTAGAAGCTTTACAGATTTATCAAATGTAATTGTAACAAACTCCAGTTACTCAGTTTTTCAGTTCAGAAAACGGAGGCGCAGAGAGGGTTTAATTGGGTTAAATTGCCTTGCCCAAGGTCACAGAACTAGTGAGTAGTGAAGCTGAAGGTAAATTTTTACTGAGTACTAAATATTTACTGAAGTTCTGTGAAGGATCAATGAGATTCTGCTTTATGGGTGTCAACCATTAGCAAGGCATCATTAGGGAGTTAATGACAGCAAGACAAAGTACTGTACTTGGGTAATTGGGAGGGCTCAAAGCACAGAATAGAAGATAATAGGTGTCAAGTAGTGCCACATGGAAGACACTAATAAAATATTCTGAATGTAAACAATGTAGACATTTGAAATTAAGGGTTGTGGTTATAGGAGAAGTTGAGGTGTCAGGAAAGATTTCTGAAACTGGAAGACCTGCCTTCTCTTTGAACATATGCACTAATAAATAATAATAATACTTTTAAAACCTCGTCACTTCTAAGGTAACAACTTCATTGACAGCTGCTCAGACCTCCCATCTTGTCACTTTCACAATGGTCACACAGCTTTTCCTGAGAGTGACTCCAAATATGCATTTGTGTCATGTCTATAGACTTTTATAGTAAATGAGTTAAGTGCATGGAATGTTTCTTCCACAGCACTATGATCCAAATATGTGAAGACTTTGTATCAATTCTCTTTTGTCAGTTAAAACTGCTCTCACTTTTTCCAGTGGTTTCTGATAGTCCGTGGTCCGTAGTCCGAACCAATTTGCTTTCATCTTATAAAATGAGGCATCTCACAAAATTCCGGGTGTGATCTCACCAACTCTCAACATAGAGAACTCATATTTCCCATCCTCTGGGCACCATGATTTCATTAATAAAGCTTTTATTGACACTATAGTGGATTCCAAAGCCTGAGCTTTAAATCGTGGCCCAAATTCTAACTCCGCTGCTGTGACTTTGCCCATGTTATTTAACCTCTGTGTGATCCATATTTCTTATCTGGCAAATGGGGAAAACAGCTATGAGTCATCGAAAGGGTCAAATGTGGTAATGTGTGCAAGGTACTAACCAAAGTGCCAGGGACAGTGTAAAGAACTCAATAAATGATAACTATTAATGAGGCTCAGTCTATATGAACTCTCTTTTGGCACTCACATTACACTGTTGGCTCAGGTAGAAGTCATAATTAGCAGTCTTAGGGTTTCGTCAGAAAGTCTGCCAGTAAAAGCCAAGTTTCCCATCCAAGTCTCTTTAATTGTTAAGAGCAAATTAGCAATAGAAAAATAATGTTTGCTTTCAAAGGACAGAAATGAGAAACAATGAATCAAAAGTGAATCCAGATAACTCGTTGGGGAGACCAAGGAGCTCTTCAGAAAGTTAGTGCAAAGACACTGGAAACTGAGTGAGGCAGGAGGGTCAGGACTTAGAGAATCCAGTAGGCCAGTCCAAGAGAGTCGGAGAAGCAAAGTTTGAGAAAAGAGCTGGGATAGTATTAATTAATAAATTAATAAGAGCCTACTAAGTATCAAGCACCCAGCCTGGTACCTGTGGATACAGAAGTAAACAACACAGTCTCTGTTCTCAAGTTGTTGAAAGTCTAGAAAGAGAATATTTAGGAAACCAGAGCAAAGCAAAATTGAGATTTAAAAAACTGAAGATATATTTTCTGTTCTGGAGTTTTCTAAGTCATGTATTTCTTCTAAGCTCAAAACAATGGATGCCTAATTTACTTGATGTACCTGGTACATCAGCCTCATAGATTGTTTGCCACACTTTTGAATTTCACACTGGTTTTAAAGCCATTTTAGTTGTCTTAAAAATGACATGCCAATGACAGAGGGTAACTGAACAACCTACAAAGAAGAAGACTATGGGAAATATTAAGAAATAACAATAATACAAAGCAGTGAAAGCTTTGAAGCTCTGAAGCTTTGGGTAATGGCAACAAATGTGGCAACTTAGTCCCCGGATCTAGCCCTGTGATTTGACAGAATCATAAAGAATGCTTAGGGGTTGAACCATTTCCATATCCAATCCACAAACATGAATTCAAAGGAGTAAACAGAAAACTATGTTTACAACTTTGTCAGCAAGAGATAGGTATCTTTTTTTTTTTTTTGAAAAGGAAGAGCAAGACAAGATAATTTTAATCATTTCTTTAGTCTCCTCTTGGGCTCAAATTCTCCTTAGCTGAAATCCACAGTGAAGAGATACTTCTCTTATTCATACTTTCATGAAATATTCATAAAATATTGGATTGCTACTATGTTCAAGACATTAGGGCAGGCACTAAGAAAACTTCAAGACCAAATAGACACATAGCTGGTGACCCCAAAATCCAATAAGGAAAAGGAGACACGTTTATGAATACTTAAAATTGTATCCAAAAGGCATAAATTATGATATATGAAGTCAGACAAAACACATACTGAAATTACAGAGAAGGGTTATTGCTTCCGAATGTGAGAAGCAGGAAGTCCTTCTGGATGAGGTGGCATTTGAGACAGACCTCCATTCAGCCATTCAGCAAAGACTTATATTTAGTGCCTATTATGTATAGAACTCTGTGTAAGGTATTCGAGGTTGAGCAATGAACAAGAAAAATTTACATTTAGTTAGGGTGGATAATATATGCAGTTAAGACAAACAGATAAATTATTAAAATAATGCAGGCTCTAATAAATGTTCTAAAGGAAATACCTGAATGACTTCATAGAATAAGGACAAGGAGCTATTGTAGATATGATTACGAAAAACTGTTTCTGAGCAGAAGATATCTGAATTGAGTTGTAAAAGAGAAGGAGCCAGACACGAAAAGATATGGAAAGAGAATGATCCAGGAAGAAGGAACAGAAAATGCAAACAATAAGTTGGCCTCGTTAAGAAGTGGAAAGAGATGAGTGTGGCCCAAGTGTGAGGGCAAGGGAAAGGAAGGGTGAAGTTAGATTTGGAAATAGGGACGGGGAGCAGATCAGGTCAGGTTGTATTTTACTCTAAAATCAACAGGAAGCCACTTAAGGGTTTTAAACAGGAGTAACATGTACTGGCTTACATTTATGGAAGACTACTCTGGATGCCATGTAGAGAATCAACTGTCAAAAGACAGATGTGGAAATAGGGAGAAAGCTTAGGTCACTACTGTAGAAGTCCAGGCAGTAGATAATGGGAACTTTGGTCTGAATGGTAGCAGAGGAGGTGGAGCAAAGTGCTGCAAATTGGGAGATATTTAGGTGATAAAGCTTAAAGAACTTGCTGATAGATTGGATGTGTAGGGGTCGAGAAAGCAAAAGAATTTAAAGTAATTATTAGGTTTGAGACCCGAGCAATGAGATAGATGTGGAACCCCCCCCCCCGTACTGATCTGGGGAATGCTGGGGAAAAGCAAGTTAGACAAGGGTGTGGCTGGCGCATAGGAAGATCAGCATTTTGACAAATCCATAGGGATTGCTCATGATGATATAGAAACAAGATTCACGCCATGGACTTTCATGACAGAAAAAGTAACATGAACTAAGGCAGACAAGTGTGTGTGTGTGTGTGTGTGTGTGTGTGTCTGTCTGTCTGTCCAGGAACCTCAAGTACTTCTGTTTGTGCAAGAGGCAGGGTCTGTAAATGAGGGAAGGAGCTTTTGAGGAGGAGGCAAAGAGATCAACCTTGCAGGGACTTCAGTAGAACCTGAGAGTTCAGTTGTTACTGAGTGGGCAATAGGAGACCACTGAACGTTGTCGATGGGATAGGAAGACTGCCTTAGAAAGATGAAGTGGGAGTGGTGTAAAGTTTAGGTGGGAAACCAAGAACTGAAGGAAGAAATGACACCAATAATCCAGGTCAGGGAGAGGGAGGAAATGAAATAAATAGTAGACAGGATGGTAGGTTTACATTTATTTTATACTCTCTCCTACAATACTGTTACTGAATTTGAGCCAGGTATCCCATATCTTTGTAAAGAGTTCTACAACTGTCCGTGGATAGACAGCTTTTCTCTCCTCCAGTAAGTCTATGTTCTAAAAATGATCAGTAGATAAAAAGTGACAGAAGATGGGAGAAAATCACTTTGTGCATCAGCTCCTTTCTTGCAAAACACAGATGAACATGTAATATTTCTGGGAGTGAACATGTTCCCATCACCCAGAGTTTTATGTTATGAGATTGTTATGTTAGCATCTGACTGATACCAGTCAGATAATTCTGATTCTACTGAAACACCAAGGAACCCCCACGAACCAAAAAGCCAGATCCATAAACACCATCCAGCTTCTGAGAGAACATGCTCCTCAGAAGGGAGTCTCTGAAACAGCCAGAAAAATAGCTGACAGTGCCCTACCAAGAGCCAATAAATACACAGTACACCATAAACCCTGTTTATTTTAATTTCAATAATGTTTTTCTTTCACTGGGCACAAGGCCAGGAATGAGATAACCTAATCTTTTCAGGAGAGTAGATTTTTCAGAGACATTGACACTCCTATTGCTTGAGTAAACATTACTTAATAAGGGGCATGACGTGCTGCAATTGTATATCTTACATTGTCATATTAAGGCAGCTCTCTAAACCACCTCCACCCACTAACCCATTTTTAAGCCTTTTGAACTTTTTAATGGGTCCAAATTCAGCTTGAAAAAACTTGTGAAATTGGGCTCCACGAAAAAAAAACTGACGTAGCATACCCATTCAGTGAATTTTATCCCTGTCCTTCAGTCCCAGGTTGGAGAACTTTACTTGACCATATGCTTTAATGTGGCTCGGCAGTAGCTACTGCACCACAGAGCAGTATTTTCCTCAGCAACTGTACTAACTATATCTTCCTTCTTCTCTTCATTAACCACTGTCACTCCCATAGTCACGGTTTCTGTTGGCATTTGGCATTTTCCTCCTCTGACATCTTGGCTGTTGGTCCTTTCTTATTCTTCATCCTTTTCTTGTCTATATACCTTTGTAAAACACCAAGTTTCACTCATTGCTTTAATGGTAACTTCTGTGTTTTCTGAGATTCAGGGACGAGTAAAGAGAAGACCTGTTTTTGGTTTGCTTGTTTACTTGAGGGCATTTTTGGCCTGACTAGCATCTCAACTAGAACCACAGTTCCCTTAGGACATGGTCTTGGTAATACTGTCAGTAAAATAAAGACCCTTTTGCGGGTATCTCCAAGTTCTAAGTTTTCCAGATCTCTCCAGAGTCACCTTGGTTGCCGTCTTATTTAAGACTTAATTATTTATCTTTCTATAATTCTGTGAGCTTTCTAAGATACTCTCAATAAACTCCCCCTTTTGGTGAGCAAGAGTCATTCTGCACTCTGTGAAACTAGAGAGCCATAATGAATACTCTGAGAAGCTTGGATTGTATAGCTGTTTCCAACTGATGAAAATTAAAACCAACTAGACACACCTTACTAAGTATATACTCTCTTGACCTTCAGAGTCTCTCATCTATTTACAGTTTTCCAAAACCTGGAGGTCAACCAGTAACTGTCAGACAATAAATATGCTGTTTTTTCACTAACATTCTTCCCATGTATAATTCTGGATGCTTGAGATCAGTGGGTATAGTGCAGTCATAGCAAAAAGAGTCCAGGACAGTGCTGCCAAAAAGATATAATGCAAGCCACTGACACAAGCCACCCGAGTAATTCTATCTTCTCTAGTAGCTTTTCTAGTTGTAGTGTGGCATAAACGAAACAAAAATATAACTGCACTTATAAAATAATAATGGTTAACATTTAACAGATACTTACAATGGACCAGGTATTGGGCTATATATTTTATATAGATTATTTCATTTAATCCTCATAACAGCCTTATGATGAAGATATCTTTTTTAACTCTATTTTATAGATGAGAAAACTGAAGTTAGAGAAAGAGAATTGCCCAAGTCTCATATAGCTAGTAAGTGGTGGAGCCAGAATTCAAAGCCAGGCAGCCTGATTCCAGATCCCATGTTAATCATTGCCATATTCTACTTTTTTTCCAAAAAAGACAAGCAAGAAGATATTGCTTTCTGTGTCTTATCAACCACACTAAACTATTTGGACACATTTTTGTACTCCTAAAGCAATAAGCAATTATCTTAGAAGTATGTATTAAATTGCAATGTGTTACAATTTAATATATAGTTTTAAAAACAATTTGCTCAAGCGTTGACTACAGGATTTTAAATGCATTCCATTTAACCAGCAATTTAAATGAAAATTTAAATAAATGCTAGAAATGGGTGCCTCATTTGCATCATCTGTTGATTAACTCTGATATGGGTATTATCTTTGCCCAGGGTTCTGCCTCCTGCTTAGGGCTTTGATGAATCATTTTCTAGGTGAATAGGGGGCAATTACTCTCAGCTCTCTTGCTTCTCAATACACATGTTGTGACATTCACATGTGGCCACCTTCAGATACAGAAAACTGTACTCACCAAATTCCTTTACAGAGTTACTAAATGTGATTGGAAAATACATATGGAGATGCTCATTGGAATGGCAATAAAACCTTTCCAAGGGCTACACTTAAATTAAAACAGATGGTCCAAACTGCCTTCTAGGGAGGGAGGATACTGTTACCTGAAAGAAAAATGCATTGCTGAGTAGGGTTTGCAAATATGGGGCCAGAGCTGAATTGCTTAGTGAAGCAGTGAAGAGGGTGAGGCTGAAACTCATCCTTTTATGCCACACAGATTCAGCTTCACCTCTATATAGAATTGGAGCAAATGTCCTGAAAATTGTAGCTTCCTGGGAGTCACCACAGTAACGTAAACTACATTATAGATTGTACCACTGGAGTGGCAAATGCAGGTGCCCTGGGGAATGCCCACACATCTCACTGCTACTGTCATGTTGAGAAATGAAGTACTCGCAGAACACTCACTAACAGATCATAGTAACGCTGGCCTGGGTTATTCCTCAACTGAAATTCACTGAGATACGGGTTTGAAACCATCTAGGATATGGGCCAAGGATGTTTTTGGCCAATTATGTGTAAGATTTTGAGATCTTAGAGCTTTACAAGCACTTACGGATCAGTTAGCAAATGTCCTCATTTTGAATTTGAGAGAACCAAGGTTTGATGACACAGAGATTGCTTGAAGCCCGTGTAACCCCTTCTAAAGATTCACCAGATCCACTAAGTGTTATCTACATTCCACCTCTCGTAAGCATCTAGAACCTATCTCATATAATCATAGCTAGCATTTATTTAGTGCTTACTCAATGCCATATTTTTGTAGGTCCTTTGTAAACAGCAGCATATTTATACAAAACAACAACTCTTTGAAAATACAACTAAATTCACTCTGGTTAAGTCAATCAGAAAAAAACCTACTTAAAGGGTATATCAGCTATCTATAGTTGTACCAAAAAATGAACCCAAAATTTAGTAGCTTAAAGCAGCACCAACGTACATAATTGCTTCGGGGTAATTCTGCTGGTCTTGCCTGGGCTCACTCACACAACTGCATCCAACCTGTGCCCTGACTCAGCTCAGCCCAGCCAGGAAGATTGAGATGGCTGGGTCTTTCTATGTAGGCTTTTATTATCAAAGATAAAACTTGTCTTCCTCACAAAGTAATACCAGCTTTGAAGACAGTGAAGGCAAAAGCTACAGCACCTCTTGAGATCTCAGATGATTTGTCACAAATATCACTTCTGCTGTCTAGTGGTCAAAGCAAATCACAAAAGCAGCCAGACTCAAGGATATAGAGAAGGAAAAAAAAACCTCACCTCTTGATGACAGAGGGCAGTGTCACATTGCAAAGTAGTAAGCATACTAGGCAGAAAGGCTTCTGAAATCAATTTTGCAATCTATCATAGTCCAGTTTCTGACCAAAATTACTCATATTCCTCTCATCCACAAAATATCCTCATTCCTGTATGAGGACCTCCCAAAATCTTATCTCATTATAGAATTAGGCTTGAAGTCTAAAATGCCATGGTCTGTGTGTCTTGTCTACAGGCAGACAAGACTGTTCAGTTATGTTCTTGGTCCCGAGACCCCTAAACTAAAAACACAAGTTATCAGACGTCACACGCAACATACAATAGTGATACAGGCCAGGATAATTTCTGCAGACACTCTCAGGAAAGAATGGGAGGCAGAGGGTAATCACTGGCTTATAGCAGTTCTGAAATCCCACTGGGCACATACTTCACATATTACATAGGATATGATTCTGCCCTCTGGGGTGGTTTCCTAATCCAATATTCTCTGTGGCACTTAACTCCACACTCTGGCAGAAGTAAAGCAGTGGCCCAGCCTGAGGTCAAATGCCATGATGAATAGACACAAGCATGCCAGCATATTGCAGTTTATCCTCTCTCTCTTCTCTTCTCATCTAGATGCTTCATTATTGATCCCAGAGATATCATTCACACAGAGGAAAAAGTTTCTCCAGCCCATTTCACTATTGCACTTGGAATATTGGATACGCCTGGATTTCCAGATTTTCCTACAAGCTCCAACTTGGCCATTCTTGCCACTTCTTCAGGAAGGCTGATCTATGACTTTTCTCTGATTTCCAATTCTCCCTTATGAATGTTTTCTTCTTCAGTTCCTATTACAATTATGTAAAGTCTAATTCCCATAATACATTCCATATTCTATAATATTCTGCACATATGTTACTGTATTTAATCTTCACAACAGCCATGCAAGTTACGTACTAGCATCCCCATTTTATAGATGAGGATATTAAAACTCAGAAGTTAAGTAACTTGCCCAAGGCTACACAGTTAAAAGGTATCAGAGATCAAAGTCGAATAGGTCTATATGATTCTCAGGCCTATGATTGTAACCCCTATTCTCTATTTATGGAAAGAGATAGGATAAGCACAGTAATGTGTACTGATAAATTGGCTTCTGAAGAAAAGACTGATTGGTAGCATTTGCCTATTTCTATGGCGTAAAGACCCCGATCATGGCTAATTTCAGGGCCAATTTTAAAACTGGCTCACAACATTTCTGAATATTTAACACTTGTGATGGACAAGTATGAGGTGGTTTCAACATGCCTTTTCATGGGGAGCCAAGGAAACAAAAGTTCATCAATTGAAAAAATAACAGAAATGGAGTAGTGTTTCTTCAGGTGTCTCTTCCACGCACAGGCTCTCTAATTTCTCTTTAATGCCCACTTAAGTGCCAAGTGTGAAGCTCTGAAAAATAAATACCCATAGCTCAGCATCCTTCAACCAGTAAGTGGTAGAAACTGATGTATTAATAGCCAACTTTCTTGTTCTTCACATGCAATAACACTAACGTCTGTCTTCTTCATTAACACCCGGAGTTACCCAGCAGGATTAAGCTTCAGTTACCCACAGTGATAGATACCTTACTTTATTATGCATCCTCTATTTGGCTGTCTCCCTGAAATCACCTTACAAAGTAACTACCCACACTCTAATTCTTGATTCAGAGTCTGATTCTGAAAAACCTAACAAATACCTATTATATTTTGAATCCCAATGGACTGGAAAGACACTGTATGAGGCACTTATATTTCATGTTTTTGGACAAATATTCATAGCACCCTATAAGGCAAGTATACCCAGTTCTACAAATGTGGAAATGAGGATCAGAGAGGTCAGTTAACTCTATGGAGGTCACATAGCTGATATAGTAAATAGCAAAGCTGATATTCAAATTATGATCAATGGTAACATCTCTTCTCTTTCCACTAAACTATGCAGCCTCTCTTACCAGAAAGATTGGACTAACACACATGAAACAATAAAAGATCAATTACATGCTAAGGTGACGTATTGAACAATTTTGGGTAAACTGTCATTAAACTTATGTTCTACAATTACTTTCTGAAATTCTCTTTTTTTGTGCCATCAATTTGAAAAATAAGGCCACTGACTAATGTTAGGAAATCCAATCTTTCATCAGTTTTCTTTCTCCTCTATCACTGCATCATACAAATTAGGTACTAAAATAAAACTGAGTGTCATGACAGAATATACCATGATGAAAAGGCATATGAAGGAAATATGTTGCTTGGATATATTTTTTGGCCCACATAGCATCTGAAAAATCAGATATGTCATAAAATGCCAACTATGTCTCTATTGATTTTGTAAGTCAATACAAAGTATTAGAAGATCAATACAACACAGCATACAGAGTGCTGAGATGAGAATAGGCTTACCAGCTAACATCAGCAAAGGAAGGACTTTGATTTGACTTTTGTCTGTTAAAGGGGCAAAAACTGAAGTGTGGAAATGTAAGGTGGTTAATGATGTAGTATTAACCATATAGATTTTAATATTTAATCATAATATATTTTAATATTTAACAGTGACTTGCTGTCATCAAGTAATTTAGATAGTTGCTCTACAATATTTAACATGAAGAAAGTTCTGAATGCTGAAATTATTAAACATTACAACAAAAAATCTCAGATGCTGGTAGAAACACACATGAATTCCCAGTATGATTTGATCAGTATCTTACAGGTTTTGTTTCTTACTTTTAATTACCTGGCCTGGTGATATGCACAAAAGGAACCCTCTGGAGTTTGGGGTGAGAGAGGGTTAGCCCTGACTCTGGCCCCTAAGTAGCTCTGTGGCTTCAAGTACTTTAACCTTTCTGGTTAAATGATACTCTCAGTTAAATAATGCTCTACAAAACACCTTGTCAGTCTAACAGTGATTCTATAGCTAAAGCCTATTTTTTAAAGTTAAGTTCTTATTTATGTAACAAAGATCACATGCTACCATTTCTAAAAGTGGTCCTTATTAG
Organism: Rhinopithecus roxellana; assembly: GCF_007565055.1. Lineage (NCBI taxonomy): Eukaryota > Metazoa > Chordata > Mammalia > Primates > Cercopithecidae > Rhinopithecus > Rhinopithecus roxellana. The sequence goes on along the minus strand of NC_044549.1, from coordinate 158,481,810 downwards.
TGCTCTTCAGAACCATAAATTTCTAAAATCGTCCAGGACCTTCATGGAAGTAGCTCGGGGAAGGAAGTGATGGAGAACATGAGCAGGTAGTCTTTTAGGCCCATGAGGCCTACTTTAGGTATAGAAATGCAAGTTTATCTCAAGTATCTCTGTAAATTTTTTTCTTTAAACAAAGAGTTTGTAGGCTGGATGAAAACATGAATACTTTGACTTAAATTATAAGAAGACTGATAGACATTTGACACCCATCTCTTTTCCCTCTTTACAAAATACATAACTTATCTACTGAGACTCACTTACCATAGGACATTCCACCCAGAGGCCTGAGACCCAGCTTTACACATATTTACCTTTGGCGACTGCACTTCTCCCAAGACAGTGCCAGTGGCAGTGGTACTGGCTGAAGCAGTCAATTCCATTTGTTTTAAGCCTGTTGTGGTACTATTATTTTTAGGACACTAGGGTATGTAGAGAAAATATAGTATCCTTATTATGTTATTTAATTAATCTTGTCTTCCACATGAGCCCACATTGCTGAAAAAAAGGTAATAAAATTTATTTTTAGTCCAATCTGATTGAAACATGATATATAATAAGTTAAACAATTCATTTAGGCAATGTTCTGTTTAACTGTTTGAACATGTTATCTCAGATTTCCACTTCTAATAGTTTTCTTGATGACTTCTAGGAACATGGGGAGAAAAGAATGTCTCACTCAACCTCAGAGTGGAGGAAGAGTGGTGGAGTCCTTGGATCACTGCAGTGTGCACTGACTGGTACCTTTGTCCCTGGGCAATCTCGCTTGTCTACATCTTGACTCCATTCACACCTGGCAGTCATGAGAGACGCATACTCATGGCCTCTTATCTCTCGTGTTAGTCATGGACTAGGGTTCTCTCTGGATAAGGTGGTCTCACTTTAGCTTTTGGTGATGGAATAGACATTTCTGGGCTTATGCCTCATCCTTCCTTGGCTCCCCAGTAAAGCAAATGCATCCCATAGTTTTTGCCTTCATCCTCATCAGAGAAAGCCCATTGGGAGCACCAAAGGTACTCAATTAATCTACCTTCCTCTGAGGATGAAAAGGGCTTTTCTGAATTATCTCCACCCCTTGAAGAGATCAATACAGGCTCTCCCTCTCCATCCTACTTTAGTGAGCCATCACTTTGGCTTTGATAAGTCTGCAAGGTGATCTCCTCCAAGAGAAACTGATAAAGGCCTATGTTGTTACTTACCATATTTCCATAAAACTACCATTAGTTTTACTAATGGTAATGGTAAACAGGTAGAAGCTACCCAAGTGTCCATCAATGGAAGAATGGATAAACAAAATGCAATGTATATATACAATGGAATATTATTAAAAAGGGAGGAAATTCTGTCAGTGCTATAATATGGATAAACCTTTATGACATGCAGAGTGAAGTCAGTCACAAAAAGACAAATACTATATAACTCCATTTATGTGATGTATTTAAAGTAGTAAAATACTACTCCACCCCTGCTTCCATCCCAAATAATAAGAAATCAAGAATGTGCATTTCTGCACTCGCCTTTCTTGCTTAATCCTTCTTCCTCCTCTCATTGTCACTTCTTGCCAGAAATGGAGATTTTTCAGTGACTTTGCCTGCATTAAATATTAATTTTTCTTGATGCTAGCCTCATGGATAGCCATTGAAGGTACATAAAAATATCTTTTTTGCACCAGGAAAAAAACTCCATAATTTGGTTCTCTAGGCAAAATTGGTTAAGTTAAAGGGAAAATAAAAGAATGTAGAAAGCCCAAGGCAATAGCTGGAATGATAAAACTATTGCTTTGCTTTGAAACTCCTATTCTGACTGCCTGAATCTAAACAGTAACTGCCTTTCTCTTTGCATTCTACTTACAAAGATCAGAATCTTTCACAGCCAGACACTGCTGGCATAAAGGAAGAGGTATTCATAAAGGCAGCAGAAGAAAAGCACAGTAATTTTTTAAATACATGCATGAAAACACAGTCCTCTGCCTCTGAGTTCTACATCTATGGATTCAATAAATACTTTAAAATATTAAACATTTTTAAAAACCAACAATGACAGTACAATAAAAATACAATTTTTAAAATAAAATATAACTATTTACATATAATTTACATTGCATTAAGTATTATAAGTAATCTAGAGATGATTTATGTATACAGGAGGATGTGCACAGGTTATATGCTGATATGGTTTGTCTGTGTCCCCACCCAAATCTTACCTTGAACTGTAGTTCCCATAATCCCATGTGTCATGGGAGGGAACTGGTGGGAATTTATTGAATCATGGGGGTGGGTTTTTCCCATGCTGTTCTCATGATAGTGAATAAGTCTCATGAGATCTGATGGTTTTATAAAGGACAGTTCCCCTGCCCATGCTCTCTTGCCTGCCGCCATGTAAGATGTGCCTTTGCTCCTTCTTTGCCTCTGCCATGATTGTGAGGCCTCCCCAGCCATGTGGAACTGTGAGTCCATTAAACCTCTTTCTTCTATAAGTGACCCAGTCTCAGGTATGTCATTATAGCAGTTTGAGAATGGACTAATACATATGCAAATAGTATGCCATTTTATATAAGGGAATTGAGCATCTTGTGGATTTTGGTATCTACAAGAAGTCCTGGAACCAATTCCCTGCAGATTCTGAGGGATGACTGTACTCTAAAATTTTATGAACATGAGGATTAAATGACTGTAAATTTCTTAAAAATGGAATTGTACTCTCAAATTGGTGAATTTTGTGGAATATAAATTAGACCTCAAGAAAGCTCTTAAAAAATTACACGCAGTATAAAAAAGAGTGAAAGATAGTTGGCCACCCCCTTCAAGCTGTACTATGAACTCTTAGTAGTGTTGCTTATGAGAGCAGTGAAAATGGAGAAAGTAAGGAAAGAGAGCATAGGCATTGTCCTTTTCCTAGCTAAGGGTTAGAGATCAATCACATTCCCAGTGCAGGTATAAGTGAGTAGAAAGCTATATAATATTCCTTTCAACTGGGACTTATCTGGCAATTCTGTTTATATGTGTATCTCTTGGGCAATAAAATATTATCAGCTTTTTCAAATCATGGGCATAAATTGTAATTATGCATGTATACATTTACATAAAAATATTTTCATTTACATACACTTTGTGTGCAAGCTTCTTATCTGATAAAATCATATAACTAGAACATATGCAAGAATACAGAAGAATGCCAAAAATTAGAACAATGTGAAAGTTAACAGATACTGAAACTCTTATAGTAGATCCTCTTAACATTTTCAGAGGCAACCTCAATTACGCTATATGTAATTCCAACCTTTTGTGGGCTAAAAAACTAGGAGATAAAATGACGACCAAGCTTGTTAAATGCAATACACAAAAGCATCAAATGGTGATTAAGGATGCTGCTGGAATTCAAGAGAAGGAAGAAAATATCACTGACCTTCATGGGAGACCCCAATGAGGGAGATGGCAACAGTGTAAAAAAAGATGTGAGAACTCAAGAACAGCCATCTGAGATTGTTCAATGAAGGGACAAATGAACAACTGGACACATCTCTACTCTTTAGAAATATTACATTATGACCAGTGCTGTCTAGCAATGTCAAAATACAACAAAAAAGGATAAATTTGATCAGGGACTGCTATGGTTTGAATGCTTGTCTCCTCCAAAAACTCATGTTGAAATTTAATTGCTATTGTAACAACATTAAAAGGTGGGACCTTGAAATACTATAAAAAATAACTAGGTTGTGAGGGCTCCAGCCTCATGGGTGGAGGTGGAAGTTGCTACAAAGGCAAGAGTGTGCCCCCCTGTTGCTCTCTTGCCTCTCTACCTTCCATCATCGAATGACACAGCAAGAAGGCTCGCCAGATGCTGACCCCTCAATCTTGGACTTCTCAGCTCCAGAACAGTAAGCCAATACAATTGTTATAAATGACCCATTCCGTGGTATTCTGTTAAAGCAGCACAAAACAGACTAAGACAGTCTGACAAGGAAAGTTCTAAATAGTTTTACACACTTTTCTATCCTTAAAATATTTATTTTTTTAATTAGGTATTTTTATTGTAAAACATGAATAGTAAAAATTACCATCTTAACCATTTTTAAGTGTTCAGCTCAGTAGTGTTATAAGTCTATTCACATTGTTTATTTGGACATATATAACAATGTTTCACATTGTGAAACAGATGTTCAAAACATTTTCATCTTCCAAAACTGAAACTGTAGAGTCATTGAATAATTCCACTTCCCCCCTCACAATCTACCGAAAATCACCATCCTGTTTTCTGTTTCTATGAATTTTACTACTTTAAATACCTCACATAAATGGAGTTACATAGTATTTGTCTTTTTGTGACTGACTTCACTCTGCATAATGTCATGAAGGTTTATCCATATTATAGCACTGACAGAATTTCCTCCCTTTTTAATAATATTCCATTGTATGTATATACTACATTTTGTTTATCCATTCTTCCATTGATGGACACTTGGGTAGCTTCTACCTCTTTATTATCGTGAATAGTGCTTCTATGAACATTGGTGTGCCAGTATCTCTTCACCCTGTTTTCGGTTTTTGAGGTAGATACTCAGAAGTAGAATTGCTGGATATGGTAGTTCTATTTCTATTTTTTTTGATTTTTCATTTTTAATGCTATTTTACATAGCAGTCACACCATTGTACAATGTCACTAACAGTGTACAAGTGCTCCAGTTTGTCCACATACTCTCCAGCACTTGTTACTTTCAGGTGGGTTTTTTTTTTTTTTTTTTTTATAGTAGCCATCTTAATAGGTGTCAGTGTATTTCTCTAATGTTAATGATAGGGAGCATCTTTGCATACATTTGTTGGTTATTTTTGTATCACCTTTGAAGAAATGTCTTTTCAAGTACTCTGCCCATTTTTAAGTTGAGTGATATAATTATTTTGTTTTGAGTTGTAGGAGTTCTTTGTATATTCACAATATTATCAGACGTATTATTTGAAAATATTTTCTCTCCCATAGATTGCCTTTTCACTGTTGATTGTGTCTTTTGGTGAATGAAAGGTTTTACGTTTGATGTAGTCTCATTTGTCTATTTTTGCTTTTGTTGCCTGTGCTGTGGTGTCATCCAAGAAATATTGCCAAATCTAATGTCATAAGGTTTTCCCTTCTTGTTTCCTTATAAAAATTTTATATTTTGGGGTCTTGCACTACATCTTTAATCCATTTTGAGTTGATTTCTATATACACTATAATAAAAAGATCCAACCTTATTCTTTTTCATGTGGATATTCAGTTTTCCCCGCACCATTTATTGAAAAGCCTGTTCTTTCTTCATAGAGTGGTTTTGTAGCCTTTATCAAAGATCATTTGACTATATATGTGAGGGTTTATTTCTGGTTTCTCTATCCTTTTCCATTTATCTATATGTCTGTCTTTATGCTAGTACCACACTCGATTCCTATAGCTTTGTAGTGTTTTCAGATCAGAATGTGTGAGTCCTCTACATTTCTTTTTCTTTTAAAAATCATTTTGGACCTTCAGATTCCTTGAAATGCCATGTGAATTTAAGGGTAAATTGTTATATTTCTGCAAAAATAATGCCATTTGGGTTTTGATAAAGATTGTGTTAAATCTGTACATTGCTCTGGGTAGCATGGATATCTTAACACAATTTTCTTAATCCATGAACACAATATGTCTCTTCATTTATTTGTGTCTTTAATTTCTTTTAGCAATATTTTGTAGTTTTTAGTGTATAAGTCTTTAATCTCCTTCATTGGATTTGTTACTATTTTTATGCTATTGTAAACATTTTAAGTTTTTAAATAAAAATTTTAATTGGCTTTTTAAGATTAGTGAGAGAGCTGTGGAAAGACAACTGGTATCCCACTTGTCTAAGTCCTTCAACTCTAAATATCCTATTTGCTCACCCAACTCCAAATGCTTGCACATCTTAGTCTGCAAAATTTTGCTATTCCACTGCCAATAAGGAACAGGAAGGGAACAATAGGGATGCATTCCATATTATCTTGGTGGGTCTGAGGACAACACTTTCTGCGGTCCATCTCCAACTTGAAGAGCCACAGCCACAGTAGTCACAGATCAGACAACATTAAGCAGAGTGTTTGAACCACATCTGGGGACCTGAGATGTAGCCCAGTTGGGGAAGGAAAATGCTTTCCCTGAGACAATCCCATTGCATGAGAACTTCGTGATATACTCTTCAAAAATGAGCATCAGGCAAAAACTCATATTGGTGATCTCTGTGATTCCCTTCCTGTGCAAGTCTGCAGCACCTGTTGAAGGGACAGTCCTTAAAGTGGTGGTGGCAATAGAAGCAGAACCAAATTCAGTTTCCTAAATCCATGAGAGATCGAATCTGAGCACAGGTTCAGGAAGATACCAACTTCAACCACCATAATTTCATTAGTAGCCAAAAAAACCTAATCCATTTATCTCCCACACTGATTTTTCTATTATATTTTCTATTTGTGCTGTTTCCATTCTGAGCAGAAAGAATCTTTGATACCGCCCTTTTTCAGTTACTCTATTACAAGTGCTAAAAGTCAAAGGTGTCCCTTCCTCATTATACATTGCATTTGTTATTTGGTTTGGAGGACATATTTAAATGAATCCTTATTAAAAATCATACTCCCCAGAGATTTTTGTGCATATGTATACATAGAATTCAATGTGATAAATATTTATTGAGGGAGGAAGGCAGGAAATACTTATTAATGTGCTAGGTACTTAACATATATTCTCTATCAACCCTCAGAAAACCCTAGGAGGTAAGCAGTGTTGTTTCTTATTACCTTTATTGTATGGGGGAGTGAACTGATGGCTCATTGCTATTAGAGTCAGAACCCACACCTCAGTCCATATCAGAATAATGCTCAAACTTTGTTTTTCCCCTTTGCTGTCCTGACAAGCATCTAGTATTTGTTCAATACCAACTTAACCAAATACAAATTGGTCAAGATGATCATTTGTAAAAATAAGTATTTCCAGTCACTGATTTCCAGGAATTAGTAGTTCTGGCATGTTCCTTAGCAAATTTCTAACTCCTCATTATGCCTTAAAACATTATTAATCTTTTTCCAGAATTGCAGTGTTCCTCCATTTTTTGCTTCTATATTTTTAAATTTCCATTCAATTATTTTTTTCTTCTGTCTTATCTATGATTTAAAGATGTTACAATAGCTTAAGTATCCAGCAAGAGGGGATTAATTAGACAACATTTTAGATTCCAATGTAAGAATTTTTTCAACAATAGAATGACATTCACGCCTGTATAAGATGATGATGAAAACCAAACCAGATGGATAACGCTAAAAAGCCTGGCCTAAAGTGAGAAAAGCATTTAAGCAAAATGAAAGCTCCATCCCTACCAAGTTTTTTTTTTTCTTTTTAACAAAAACAATACAAACTCATTATAGAAAATACAGACAAGCAGATGAATCTACGAAAAATTCCATTGTCCACCCAATGACACACAACTACTTTTAATTCCTACATGTAAATATTTTCAGTTCCAGTTTCATATGTATAAATGGATGATTATTTTTCAACAAAACAGACTTCTATATAAACCCTTTCAATCTACTATAATTTAAATAAGTCAGCATTTACATTTTTATTTTAATTTTTATTTTATATATTTTTTATAAAATTACATTTTATATATTTTAATAGAGATGAGATCTCACCGTGCTGCCCAGGCTGGTTTTGAACTCCTGATCTCAAGTGATCTTCCTACTTTGTCCTCCTGAAGTACTGAGCCTGTCGGCATGAGCCACCATGCCCAGCCTATGTTTTTAAATTAATATTTATTTCTAAGCATTTAACAAATACGAATATTTTACCATTATTGGCAGAGAAAAAAAATAATTGCCAGAAAATTGAGATCAAAAACAGACTAGCAATAAACTTGAAAAATTCTAAATATACATCAACAAAAGACTTAATATATAAAAGTCTGTAAAACTGCCCCATAATGCATCACAATGAAAATTACCAATATTTGAACTAATTGGTAAATGAGAACATCAATTTTTACCAATCATTATAATGGTTAATGAAGCTAACACGAGAACTGAAGAGTTGAATATGAAGAGCTCAATAAAACACTCGATCGCCTAATAAGCCCAATAGATGATAAAATGACTTCATGCTTTTTTCAGGAATTTAAGCATTAGATTAAGGAATGTACTATAGTCAAGAGGACTGGATATGTCCAACAGAAGAAGCAATATGTAGATATTTCTGCACACAAAAAGACAAGGTGTTGATTTCTCACCACTAATTTTTACAGTATCCATGGTTTCTGCAGAAGTAAGCAAGACCCTCCCCCAGGAGTAACTGTGAAGTTTTGCATCATAAAGAACAAACTATGGGCACAACAAGAGCAAACCTGGGCTGGTGAGAAGATGACAGGGCAAGGGCAAGGGATGGGGAGTGGGGTGGGATAGCAATGTCTGACAAAGGGGCTTCATTGAAGGAGGGGACTCTGACCTAAACAGTGCTGTTGGAGCCTGTTGTAGTAGAACGCAAACTTCTCAGCATGGGGGTTAGCTTTATGCTAATAATTCATGTTGTAGTTCTTTGCTCACCACAACTGCGTTATACAGAAAGGACTAGACAACTCTGATTGATTGCTTTGCAGCATCCAGCCTGAATGGAGCTTCTAGGTCCCAATCTATATCGTTGTGTGCAAGGTCACAGCCTAGAGCTCCTGGCAGGCAGCATAAGATAGACAGTGGACAAAACCAGGGACATGGAGTTGATAGGGTACATTGGAGCTTCAGTACAAATGTTGTCTGCCACTTCTTTCTACTTAATGATAATCATAATAACAGCAGCTAATATAGAGCGAGCACATACAGAATGAGCCAGTGCTAAGTGTTTACAGATATCATCTCATGTCATCTTCACCACTACTCTGTGAGGCAGGCTCTGTTACTAGTTACAGATGAGGAAGCTGGACCTCAGAATTTGGGCAGCATACCCAAGGACATAGTTCAGTGCCCACAGTGCCTAGACTTCAGTAACTGGTAGAGCCTGGACTCCAACATGGTGTGTCACTTCATCTTGTTATACCTGTTAGTTAATAGAGTACTTAGCATATGCAGTCAAGGACTGAGAAGGAGGACACTCTGGGGTGGTACAAACTGGAGTTAAAAAGAAGGTGCTATGGTTTGAACGTCCCCTCCAAAACTCATGTTGATAATGAATTCCCAATGTGGCAGTACTAAGAGGTGGGGCCTTTAAGAGGTGATTGGATCGTGAGGCCTCTGGATCTTTGAGAAAGCATTTATAGATTATTGAGTTAGTGAATTAATGGGTTATCATGGGAAGGGAACTGGTGGCTTTATAAGAAGAAGAAAAGAGACCTAAGCTAGTGCATTAGCACTCTCAGCCCCTTTGCCATGTAATGACCTGCACCACCTTGAGATACCGAAAAGAATCCCCACAAGCAAGAAGGTTCTCTCTAGATGCACCCACTCGACCTTGGACTTCCCAGCCTCCAGAACTGTAAGAAATTCCTATGTTTTGTGAATTATCCAGTTTAGAGAACTTTTTTATAAGCAACAGAAAAGAGACTAAGAGGCAGTCTTCAGGAAAAATGTTGAACCGTGGCACAAAAGTAGTGAAATCCAGATTGTCAGTTTTATAAGCTGAATGGCCCAGATTCTTCAGGTAAGTTTTAAGAACAGAAAAGAATGAGAGAGAATCAATACATTAAAAAGACATCTCATAGTTTTTAAATGGTAAAACTAAATTGTTATAACTGGGAATGCATATATGAATGGTAAAACTATTTTTAAAACGCCAGAAAGTAATGACAGTCAATGCTTGGTGTTCACAAAGGATTGGTTTCAGGTCCCCTATGGATACCAAAACCTGAGGCTACTCAAGTCCCTTATGTGAAAAGGTATAATATTTGCATATAACCTACGCACATCCTCCTGTATATTGTAAATCATCTCAAGATTATTCATAATACCTAATACAATGTAAATGCTATGTAAGTAGTTGTACTGTATTTTTGTGTTCTTTTTTATTGTGTTTTTATTGATTTTTTAAAAAGAATATTTTCCTTCTGCAGTTTGTTAAATATGCAGATGCAGAAACTGCAGCTATGAAGGGCCAGCTGTGCTATCAAAATCAGGATCCTGGTTACTTATAGGGGAGAAAAGAGCTCTGGGAATAAGGCACATAAAAGAGCCTTCTAAGATAATGGCAAAATTATATTTCCTCTTCTGGGTGGTGGTTACAAGTGTACAAAATAATATTTGGGTGTTCTATGTGTGCACCCCTCATAATTCAAAGAAGTTTAATAAACAGAAAACAGAACCACCTTTATGGAGTTGTGGAGACTCTCAGGAATCCTCAGAAGCTCATAGTGAAAACCAAGTGGGAAGGAGAGAGAAGAGGGATGTTCCAAACCCCCTGAGCACGAGCAGTAGGTTTAGCGGGGACAGATTCTATTTTTGAGATTTTTTTTCAGGATTTTTCCCATTCCATACCTATTATCCCCAAGTGGGATGCAATAGGGGTATCACCTTCAAATCAAGAGATTAGGACTTCTTACTCCCTTTTTCAAGAGAAGGAGTATATTAGGGCTGCATAACAACAAGGAGACAGTCTGAAGGGCATGCAAGTTTATCAGAGTGCCTACAAGGGAAAATATTAAAAATGAAGTAGGGCTTTCCCTTAAGACTGAAAAAGAGTTCCCTACATGAAAGGAAAAGTGATGTGGCTGGTGGATCCTGGGAAAAGGGACCCTGAATTCCACTTCTGTCGGAAAACCAAAGAAGCAACCAGATGTTAGAAAACAATGTCATATGCTCCCAGAAATGGTGTAGAACCAACAGTAAAATTTCTGCAATATATATAAATGTATAATATTAAAAGTTTGCTCATTCATACCTCTATTCCCAAATGTTAATTTAAAAAAAAGAGAAAAGCTGTATTAGTCCATTTTCATACTGCTATGAAGAAATATCCAAGACTGGGTAATCTATAAAGAAAAAGAGGATTAATGGACTCACAGTTCCACATGGCTGGGGAGGCCTCACAATCATGGTGGGAGGCAAAGGAAGAACAAAGGCATGTTTTACGTGGTGGGAGGCAAGACGGCATGTGCAGTGGAACTGCTCTTTATAAAATCACCAGGTCCCTCCCATGACATGTGTGGATTATGGGAACTACAAATCGAGATGAGATTTGGGTAGGGACACAGCCAAACCATATCAGAAGCCATCTTACTTTACAAAGTTTCTCGTTCCTGGAACTGCCTTTGCAGACAAAGAAATGATACTCAACAGTGGCCACCTTGCAAACACCTCAAGCATACATGCAAAACAATTAGGGAACACTTACAAAGGAGGAGGTATTCATGAACTGTCAGAAAATGTGTACAAAACAAAGGAAAAGCCAAAAGCAGAAATGAGACCAAAAGTTAACTATGATTTACAGCAAAGCAACGTATTTAACCTGGCAACATGCTGAAAAATTAATATTCTTAGTTACTGGATTCCAGTTAACGTTTTTTTCCCTACTTTGAGTTTCTTCTTAAATCACACATCTCTTTTAACTCAATTATGCAATTTTGGAATGCTGAGAGGTTGGAAACTACTGAAATGTTCAAAAAGGGTTAGAGGAGGGCAAATTTAGAAAATTAGCTGAGAAGACAACCTTAAGTGCCTAGTGACAGGTGGTACAGTATAAGTGATCTATAACATACATAGTTTATATTTCTTATACTGCGTTTCCTCCTTGTAAAACCAATGCAAATTCTTTACATAAGAATCAAATACAGTCAAAGAATTTAAGGAATATCCACAATCCCATCTACCTAGAGACTACCCCTGTTCTTTGCTCTCTAACCTCCTAGAACCTCCTGCAATCTATAGTCATTGTCCAAACATGGAATGCATTCACATAGTATTCTATACTCAACCATAATTTACTTTAGCCATCCAGCTATTAGATATTTAGATGTTCCAAACAATTCCCCTTTTTTGATGTGTAAATGGTTACTAATTTTTACTATTATAAACAGCTTCAAGGAGGCAAAAGTGAATACGAACTTAAGATTTAAATGCAAAGATGAAAAGGACTTAAGATTTCAGGAATCATGCACTGTCATGATTCTTGTCACTCTCTAAATCAGTCATGTATGAGTTTATTGAACAAACATGTTAAATATATGTACCTACTATGTGTCAGGCACTTTGCTAGATGCTGGGGATGCAGTAAATAGACAGATGTGTTCCATACCCTCATAGACATCAGGCAAGAAATAGATATATAGAATTACAAACATTTAAAAAAGAATGATGATATGGGCAATACAACCTTTACCAAATACAGTAGAAAAACCAGTGAACAGAGATAAAAATCTTGAAACATCTGTGGTAGCAATTCCATTACGCCAGTGACCAAATCGCTTTCTAAAAATCACCTCCCTATGAATCACCTGGATTCTTAATTCATTCTCCTGTTTTAATATGTAAATTAACTACTCATTCTTTCCTAAAACTGAAAGCTCAAATTACAAAGACTCAGCAGCAGACCAAATGTATAGAGTATGGGGTAATCATGCAGCTGGTGGACATTCTTCTTCGATAGGTGAGTATGAGATTGTGCTTGGTAGCACTGTGGAGTTGCGTGAACATCACCATGGGCTTGTTCTGTAAAATCACATGGTGCTAACACATTTCAATAACCTCATTAACTTTCACATACAATTTTCTGAACATCATAAGTCTATTTATAATCTACTACCTGCCATGTATTCTGCATATTATTCCTAATCTTCATAATAATCCTAAACAGTAGATATTTTTATCCCTATGTTACAAATTAACAAACTGAGGCTCACAGAGGTTAAATCATGTATCCAGAGACACAGTCTGAACAGGCTAGAGTATTTACTTTGCATTCTTCTCCTTCCTTCTCCTTCCTTCCTATTTCTTCCTTCCTTCTCTATTTCAAGTGATAGAGAACAGCTATGGTGAGTCTGCCTGCTCCCAGGGTACTGCCTTATCAAATGGATTCATCTGTCATGATCTGAGAGGAAGAATCAGTAAACCTACCCCAAGAGAAAGGGCTGCTACAGAATTCATCCCATGGGGTGCTGCCCTTTTCCCTCAGAGCCAAGCTGCTTTGATTCTTAGCAACCAAACAGCAGAGCACATTTATATGCCTCTGAGAGGAGCAGTGAGCTCTGCCTCATCAGGATTGCCACATTCAGTCCTACCACGAGTGCGAACCTCCCAAAATTGACAGTTTTTCTCCCCACCCTTCCCACTCAAAGAGGAAAGAATGCTACTGTCATTTCAAGGAACTTAAAGCCACACACATCTCAGGGTCTTCTCCAGCATTCTTCCTGTGGTCCCAGCACAGGCAGGCAAAGGAGGCTGCCTCCAGGTCACTGGCCCATACTCTGTAACATAGGCCAGGGTCTGGGATTAGGTGTTAAGAGTGTAAAGGTGTGGGACTCTGGAGTGAGAGCCCTGGGTTTAATGCCCAGAGCTGATCTTTACCCTTTCCAAGCCTTGGTATCCTTAAGATAAAAAAATAAAAAGCATACCATAACAGTATCCCCACTGACTTGTTAATGAAGGTTAGATAAGATAGTATTTGTAGTTCAGCACAGCAATAGTAGGGACCAGGCACCCAGCGATGAATTTTGCCTGTTTGGGGTTTCATTTAAATGATAAGAAGTAAATAAAAAGTGAAAAAGTCACAGAGAAAAAGAGAAAAAATCTAGAGGGGGCAAAAAAATACAGAAGTTTTAGTCCCAAATGTCATGATTTCAATTTTATTACAACATACCAGTCTTACAACGGTATATAAAAGCCAGCATTTCAACAACAAATTTTTGACCCATCATGAAAATTAGAATTCTACTTCTCTTTAAACATGTTTTAACAAGAATCAAAGCTATTCAGGAAGAATGGAAGGTTGTGCTGTTATTTCAAGTGATAGAGAAAAAAACATTATTTCAGTCTGAAGAATCATTCATTTTTAATATAATGAAAATTTGAATCTGATGTAACTAATTGCTGAAACCTCTCTTGCATGTACTACAATAAGATCATAAACGATATCAAAGCATAAAGAGAAGAATAAGAATTCTTTATCTGCAACAGGATTCCCTATGGTATTCTTCCATAATGTATAGGTCTGTAACAGATATTCAACAAGAGAATTTAAGACAAGATCATTTAACATACTAATCCAATGTTACTTTCAGGATCTCATCATACATACTTGGAGGATTACTAAGTCTGACAGATAGTATCTTGTACTCTTTTAAGATGCCATAGCAAGCATTTGGCATAATTAGGTGTGTTGCTGCCTTATCACCTGCTCAAGGATACCAGAGCAACCCAAGAATTCTAGTATTTTCAGAAATTCAGATTTAAGGCAAACTTTGAACTTTACTATTTATAAATCATATATTCAGCTACCAAAATCACCTGAAGCTACAGACATGCTTTGTTACAAGGCACATGCTAAATTTAGGAAAAGTAGATACCTTGTTATTTTATTTAAAAAATGTTTCTATCAGATTTCTGAAGACTATGCTATATGGCTTTAAAACAAGAATTAAGGTTAAAAACAATCAAAACACAGAGCAGGGTTAAGGTCAGAAAAAATTATTCTGACCATCCTTCATTCACATAAAGAAGTCTCCTGTATTAGGATTCTTAAATAATCTAATTTATACTTTTCAATCTGTTCTCAAATAGCCAAATATTTATTTATTTGTTTGTTTATTTATTTATTTATTTATTTAGAGACTGGAGTCTTGCTCTGTCACCTAGGCTGGAGTGCAGTGACACAAATCTCAGCTCACTGCAGCCTCCACCTCCCAAGTTCAAGCAATTCTCCTGCCTCAGCCTCCCGAGTACTGTATTACAGGCACCCACCACCATGCCCGGCTAATTTTTTGTATTTTTAGTAGAGATGGGGTTTTCACCATGTTATCCAGGCTGGTCTCAAACTCCTGACCTCAAGTGATCTGCCCACCCTGGCCTCCCAAAGTGCTGGCGTGAGCCATCATGCCCAGCCTAGCCAAATATTTAAATAAGTATGTGCTGACCCTAGGAACATAAGAGTCTGACAAAAAACCTTAGCAGTTTAAAGTGTCAGTTGTTTTTCTTCTTTTTAAGTTTTATTTTGTTTTTAATTGAAGCATAATAATTGTACCTATTTATGGGATACAATGTGATGTTTCAACACACATATACATTGCTTAATGACCAAATCAGGGTAATTACCATATACCTGTCATCTCTTTTGTGATGAGAACATAGAAATCCTCTCTTCTAGCTTTTTTGAAATATACAATACATTATCATTAAATATATTCACCCTACTGTGCAATACAACACGGGAATTTATTCTTCCTGTCTAACTGCAGCTTTATACCCAATGACCTACATTTCTACAGCCATCTCTCCCCTCTCCCCAGCCACTGGTAACCACTATTCTAACTTTCTACTTCCAAGTGCCAGGTTTTATGCCATATGTAAAAATAATAATGATAGTAACATAACTTTTAAAGTTTTTTTTTTTTTTTTTTTTTTTTTTTAAAGAGCGTCAGGACAGTTATGCTGGAAACTCTCCTTGGGACAATAAAAGGTGAAGTGTTTCTTTCAGAAACATGGCTTCTGCTTCACCAACTACTGTGCAAAATTCCCAGCCCTGAAAATGACTGATCCTCAGGGAACCCTCGCTGAGTTACCTGACCTACCTGTTGAGCAGAAGCCCCCAGAGAGATTCAGCTCTGAGACTTCATTAGGCTGTGTTCAGCACAGTTCAAAAAGGTTATTGATACAAAGAGGAGTTATTCCTGGAGGATCACTCCTAAAAGGTCAACAACTAGTTAGTGAGAATACCTGAAGGCCAATAATGATAACCTTTCAAAGAAGGAGTAACTATGATTTTACCGAAGTAGAACTAAGTGACCCCCAAGTTATAAAGACAGTTTGGGGAATCCTGCTGCCCAAGATCTTTAAACGACTAAGGTCCCCTTTCTCAACCCGCAGCTCTGATCCAAAGAACATTAAGGGCATCACGTGCTCTGAGATGAGGGTAGCCTCTTTTAACCCTTGTTTATAGAATAACTGGCTGCAGGTGACAGGACTGGGATGATGCTGTCCTTGTTCCCCAAAAAAGAAGCAAAATCATCTTTTTTACATGGCAGGTATTTCCAGTCTAACTAGGGAAACGTGCAGCGGTTCGCCAAGCAGTAAAACCTCAATACGTATTTATTTAACAAAACCCCATTATGTCTTAGGCGCGGTTCTTCGCGCTTTATACAAGTTAACTCATTTGATTCTAAATAATAATAACATTTTAGGTACGGAAAATGGTGCAAAAAAATCCATGAAAATGGGGACTTTCTACCACCCCAGCCGCTTTACAACGAAATAACCAAACTTCTAGTCCCCTGGTCAAAAAGTAAGGAGATTAAAATCCAGACAGGGGGAGCTTAAGGACAAAAACCGCAGCCGCGCTGAGTCGTTACCGTCTACAGGGCACTGGTGGTCCGAGTCGCTGCTCATCTCTGTTCCCCCACTCCAGGCTGCCCCGGGCGCAGCTCCCGCAGTCTGGGCGGCGACGGTGGTTGCTGAGGCAGCGCCCCCCTAGGGACCCGCAGGTGCAGCAGGCAGCCGCGGAGCGCACACCAGTGCAAAGGGAGGGACGAGGACGCGCGCGCTCCGTGCTTCCTTTCACTTTGCTATCCGAGGCTGCAGTGCCAGACTTTTGCAGCCCTCGGCTCTCTTAATATTTGGAGCGCTGCTGGCTGCGTTGCCACAGGCTTGACCCAGGGCCAGGGTCTCTCCGCCTTTGCGGGGAAGGGGTGGAAAAGTGTGTAGGAACGTGGGTAATTTGGGTAGGAAAAGGCGGGGAGCACCCTACCAGCCCTCCTAGGATACAGGCTGGGCAAGGCAGAGAAGTGGCTCTTGGCCTGGTGACCTTTAAGCGTCCCGTTCTTTGAAGTTACCACTTCGCAGAGCCTCATCCACCCAGAGGAGCCCCAGGCTAAATATGATGCCTGCGCCAGGTCATCAGCTGAAGGAACCTATTTTAGGGTAGCTGTGGTGAACAGGATCTACTACCCATTCATTCAGCTCTGCCCTGACATTTAGGAGTTCTGTAAGTGAATCCCTTTTCCCAGTCCACTTTCAACTTTCTGTGTGTGTGTACCTCTGCAAAATTTTGTTTGGAAAAGGGAAATGGTAGGGGGTGGTAGGCATGTTGTTACCTTATGGTAATGTGCAAAATGAGGTGGTAAAAGGTGAAATATTGTAAAAGGCTCAATATTTGGTCTTTAGAGTAAAATTTTCTCACTCTATTTGCTCCAGCAAGCCCTTGGAATTTTAGTTTCAGTCATGTTCCTAGTGGAAATTTAAATTTAATTAGTGAGTGCAGCTTTTTTTGTCATTCCTCCAACAGGCTATATGTTTAAAGTTAAATTCCTGTAGGACCTTTTTACTGAGGCTGTCGATGTGATAGAAACAATCAGTTAACGCCATTTGAAAGCACATTTATGACAACTGCATTTACGGAGCTGCATTTGTAATCCAGATCTCTCAATGGATGAAAAAAAAATCTCACTTTACATTTGCAAATGCCTAGTGTCACTTCTTAGCAGGTGAATTTTTTTCCTCTGGTAAGCATAATTGTAGTTCACATCAGTGAAGACAGTGCAGACCTTTCTTCCAAAGGATAGATTATTTCTAATATACCAACAACCAGAGTTACTAAAGTCAAGATGCTGAAGATAAATTGCATAAAGACTGTCATGTACTATGAACTAGGTACTCCGCCAAATGCTGTGTATACATTCCCTTTTATAACCTTTGTAAACATAGGAATTATTGTCCCATTTTGCAAATGGACAAACTGAGGTTCAGATTAAATAACTTGCCTAAGAACCCAGAGGTGAAGAGTTTTAGAATCATAATCGGAATGCAGTTGTCGCTTATTATAAAGCCTGTTTCCTATCTCTACAGTGGACTGCATTGATTAGCAAAGATACTTTGTAAAATCCTTGTAGTGTACAACTTTTCACATAAACCTTTCAGAAAGTCTTTTGTGAGTACGAAGATGTGCCGCTTGGTGTTACAGGAAACTGGACTGTGCCTAGGCAGTTACATTTCCCTCACCGAAGAATCTCTACTTGTTATGACAAGATAGAACACACAAATGGCTCTCTACAAAGAACTTGGAAGGCTTTGCGCAGTGGCTCATGCCTGAAATCCAGCACTTTGGAAGTTCAAGGCTGGTGGATCATGAGGTCGAGAGATCGAGACCATCCTGGCCAACATGGTGAGATGCCATCTCTACTAAAAATACAAAAATGAGCTGGGTGTGGTGGCTCGCACACCCAGTTCAGGTGACTGAGGCAGGAGACTTGCATGAACCTGGGAGGTGGAGGTTGCAATGAGCTGAGATCACACCACTCCACCCCAGGCTGGTGACAGAGCGAGACTCTGTCTCCAAAAACACAAAACAAAACAAAAACACCTGAAAATCAATATCCCAGGCAGGACTGCCATGGAAATGCATTTATTAATTTATAAATTTGTTCAACATTTGCTGGGCACCTACTACATTGCACATACCTTTTATGGAAGCTGATGTCATCCCAACAACAGATTTCCATAGGAATGCTCCAAGGAATTAGATATGTACATGAAAAGAGAGAAAGAAGCGTTACTCCATGCAGAGTTGGCCAGTAGGCCATTTTATTTAAAGTTGAGAAATGTGCCTTTTGTCGAATAGGAAGTGAAAGAGAACAAAGAAGGTCCCAAGCTTCTATTCAGATGAGAAAATCTCTACTAGTCACATCTATCCAAGAGGCCCCCCAGATTGTGTGGGTGTGAAAATCTGGAAGCGCACTCAACAGAGAGGCAGCAAAATGCAGTGATTAACAACCCAGTCTTTGGTGTCAAATAAACACTACATTCAGATGCTGACCAGTCCGATCAATGGTGCTCAATACGAGGTCAGTCTGATACTATCCAATGAATGAGTAACTAGAGCAAGTGATAAAACTAACCTAAGACTTCACATCTGTGTAAAGTGGGATTAATAGTATAAAATTTAAGGAACTTTTGTGTGATGTCTCTGTATTGGTAAAGAAGTGCTTTCAGTTGCTAATGGCAGAGATCTAAATTAGCAATGATTTAACTACATTAGGTTGTTTTTTTTCATCATTTAGCACAAAGTGTGGAGGTAGACATAGTCTAGAGTTGTTATTACTGTTCTGTATTTTAATCAAGCATGTTTTCATTTTCTTCTGTAGCATCTTTAATGCAGCCTTCCAGCCTCAGAACTTTCTCATGGTCTTGTAATGGCTGCCAGAACTCCGGAGGACTCCCATTAGTCTTCCAAACAGGAAAGAAAAGGAAAGGGGAAAGGGGAGAAAGTGGCATCTGGCAGTTGATTCAGACCCTTTAGATAACTTTCCCAGTGGCTTTGTTCAACATCTATTTAAAATTCAATAGACACTCCTTCTCAACAGAGGCTAGGAAGTGTGTGTGTGTCTGTGTCTGTGAATGTGGGCACTTTAGGGGTTCTGCTATCAAGGAAAAAGAGAATGGAGATTGGGTAGACAGCCAGCAATATCCACTGTAGTTACAGATTTGACCCAGTGCCACAAAGTAAACACTCAAAAAAAAAAAAAAAATCGGTATGTTAGAAAATCAAACAGATTCCTGACAAATGATAATAAAAATAGTCTGTGTGTGTGTGTCTGTTGAGGCTGAGTGTGAGAAAGAGTTTTGATCAGATAGTTACTTCTCATGAAAGAGGCAGAACACTCACGAATTTTAACAGTTTCAAGCTGAGCTCAAAACTGCCAGGAAACATCAGTTAGGTTACAATCTTTTGCATACTTTGGTGCTAAAAGCCTGAAAAGGAACACAGTTCAGTTACTTCACAGAAGAACTCCAGGCCAAGAGAAAGAAAGAGCTCAGCAATTCATAGAAACAAAAGTGGGAAGGTGGAAGAGAAAAAATGAGAAAGGGATCTAATATGTATTGCTTGCAAACAACCTAAATCACATCTGCCTTTCTTAAGACTGGTTTTACAGCAATCAATTGGGAGGATATCAAGGCCACACAGACTTGACTGAAGGTTGTAAAGATGGAAAATCAGACTTGGCAGTTAAGCAAGAACCAAACTCTGGAAGTTCAAAAGGCAGGAAGCACAACAAGTAATTTTTTACAGGAATGAGTCTGGTCAAGGATACCCTCCTTGTCCCACTGCTGCAAGAAAGCCCCGTTGCTACCATCAGATCCTATCTCAAGTACTCAGAGATAATCCAGTTTATTTTTTAATTTTATTTTTTAAATTTAAGTTCGGGGACACGTGTGCAGAATGTGCAGGTTTGTTACATAGGTAAACATGTGCCATGGTGGTTTGCCTGGAGGAAGGGTCAATGGGTGAATCTAGTTTCTTTGTATCACTTGATCAAATCAATCAGGTGTATGTGCCTGATTACCCACGTCATGCCTGGATCCAAGGATTGAGATAGGATGAATCTTCTTCCTCTGGCTTCCCTGGGTAGTAAATTGGCCCCACCATTATCATCCTCCAAGAGGGACTCTTACACTTGCAGGAAAGAGGGTTAGATGCAGGACAGCCAAATAAACAAAAAAAGAGGGACAAATATCAATCACAGTGTCTTAATGAGCCAAGCTGTGTTGAGCACTAGGCATGTAATATTCACCATGATCCTGGGAAGCAATAATTGTAACTACCATTTTATAAATTAAAAATTACGAATTTATCTAAGGACCCATCACTAGTAAGCAACAGATCTGGGACTCAAACTTAGGTTTGTGGATTTCAAGAGCTCTTCTGTTTTGCAATATCTGACCCTACTTCCATGTTTTATTTTATCTGGATTTGACATATTTTTTAAAATCCGCTTTACTTTGTCTAAGTCAAGGGATTTGAGGGGATGACAAGGTAATACTCAAGGCCATTTGACATGGAGCATTGTTCTTTTAGCTAGTAGACAATGTGGACACTTGATAGTTATTTTTCCAATGATCAGGCACTCATTCAAATAATTCTTATTGAACTTTGATGTGAAAGGCACTGAGCTAAATGTGGCACATGAATAAGTCATGGTTCCTTAGAGAATTGGCAGGGGAGATTGATATGTGGACAGTTAAATCACAATATGTTGTGTTAAGTGCAACAATAGAAGTATGCACAGAAAAATGTACAGAAGCAGTGCTGAGCAGGCAGCTACTTGGACCCCTTTAACAAGTAAGTCTCTAAAACAACTAAGATTTATTTCCCACTCCTGCTAAATGTCCACTATGCATCTTCTGTACTTCATTTCTACCCCCTCTGCCGTGCTGCCCCCTGCCCCACCCTGGCCACCAGGACCCAGGATGCTGAAGTAACCTCTCTCTGGACAGGCTCACTTAAGAGAGATAAGAATAAGCAAACCATGTCCTGGCTCCCACACTGTCTCTCCAGGAAGAATACCCATATATCTGCCTATAGTTCATGGGATAAAGCAAGTCACGTGGCCAACACTGACACCAATAGGACGGGAAATAATAATGTTGATCTTCTCCCAGGGAGGGGCAGCACGTGTTTTTAAACAAGAATATAGTCCACCACATGAGCCCTCTGGGAGAGGGGAGCAACAAGAAAGGCTTTCCCAGAGAGAAGAAATGTGAAGTTGTCCGGTAGAAGGTGGGATCTGGATTCGTCCCGGGTTTGAATCCAGTTTCTACCACTTACTATTGTATAGCCCTTGGAAAGTTACCTAAATTAGCTAAGTGTCATTTCCATTTCCTCAATAGTTAATGGACTATTAATAATGAAGTTGTACCTACCTCATGGGGTTCTTGTAGAGAATAAATGCAACAAACATTTAGCGCAGTGCCTATCATACATAGTACATTCTTAAATGTTAACAATCAGCATAAAAAGCTATTATTTTAGCTGAATTTTGAAAAATGAATACAAGTTTTCCATGTAGATGGTGTTAATAAGGTAGAATACTGGTTTTCCAGGCAGAGGGGCAAGTATTGACCTCTGACCCAGCACCAATAATTGAGCCAGTACTTTCTGGAGGGGTTAAAGTTGGGAGAAAAGGGTGTTCAGAGATGAGGGTAGGGAAGGGAACAGGTCCAGGTCCTGAAGGACTTGTAGGCCATATATAGAAGCTTAGATTTTCTCCTTTAGGCAATGGAGACCCAGGGAAGAGTTTTAATCTGGGACAGATGGAGAAAGATAGTATCATTATGGAACATGCCCAGAGCGCAGGGGTGGGGACTATTCTATGCAATAATCCAGGTGAGAGGTGGCAAGTGCTGCCAGCAAGGCAGGGACAATAAAAACTGAGGAAGGGTCCACAGGAGGTAGCAGCATACAAGGGGCGTGCCAGAGCTGTGAGTGCACCAGGACTTCTTGCCTTTACTGTTGCTGAAGCCCCAAACCCAGAGTGGCATGAGGCAATGCATAAGGGGTTGTTGAATAGATACATCAACAAGACTTGTGAATGGATTCAGAAATGGTGGGAGAATACCTGATGGGGGTATATTTTCTCTCAGTATTTTCAGACCTCTCTAATTATTGGACTCACCCAGGGTACTTACTAAATACACAGATTCCCAGCAATCCCCCAGCCTAGTTCCTCCATCTTTTGATGAATCTTGAAATCTCTATTTTTAAAAAGAAGTATTGATTAGTGGTAAGAAACTAATGGTTCATTAGGTAAATCCTGCTAAACTGACTAAAATATTAGTGGTCAAAAAGGACTAGGGAGCTGGGTATGTCAAAGAGGTGTCATGATTCAATCTGGGATTGTGCATTCATTCTTCAGTGCTGTTTAGAGATGTTTATGAACACTCCTATTCATATCCTAGAGCACTTATAGTAGGGTTAGTTATATCATTTTAAGAAAATAAATGTCTATATTATAAGTTACATGATTTCCATCTGTTTTATTACCCTTGGGTAATATACAAATTCTTCTGAAATTCCCCCACATTGGGATCTCATCCTTGGGCTAATGAGAAAGGCAGTGGGAAAACTTCTTCTAGAATGTTACTTCTCAGAGTGTGTTCTTGCAGACCAGTGCTGATCTGGGACGTGCTCATAACTGGCACGTGAAAAGTAAGAGCAAAAATTGAGGTGAGTCATTGAGACACTACAATAGAAACATCCTCAGTACTGTTGACCTCTGGAACATGATAATTGTGGTGGGAGCTGTCCTATGCGTTGAAGGATGTTTAGCAGCATCTCTGATGTCTTCCCACTAGATGCTAGTAGCACTCTCCTCCCAGTTTTGACACCAAAAATGTCTCTAGACATTGGCAAATGTCCCCATAAGACAAAATGTCCCAGGTGAGAACCACGGCTTTATAACAATTTAATAGAGTAATTTTATGCCTATGAATCAAATAATATGAAAATAAAATTGTATCATTTGAGTCTTTTAATTCCATTTTCTAGTAATTCATTATTATATTTTCTCTTAATTCCTACAGAGTTTTAAAAATAGCCCTTCTCTATAAATAGCTTAAAACACATGGAAGTAAAATACAGAAGTGGTCTTTAGAAGAAGAGGTACAACCTTGGACTATCTATCATTCCCCTGCCACAGTCAACATTACAAGATGACTTTGACGAAATTAACTAGACTTTGCTTTTTATGGTTTTATGTCTGTAACCCATCATGAAGTCTTTAACTTTCCCATATCATTAGAAAGGAAGAAGAAGCCAGCACTAGGTTATTCATTCTCTAGTGAGAGTAAGTAGCTATTTTTTTTTTCTTTCCCAGGACAGATGAAAATTTGCTGGAGGAGAAGGTGGGGAAAGAACCTAGAGGTAAACCCTCAAAATGTTTGTATGAGAGAAAGCCCTAGGTAAGAGGTCACACACTGCCTAACCACACAGGTTAAATTTAGTCTACAGACAGGTTTTCTTTGCCTCTCATATTGACTTTTTAAAAATTAATTACAAAACTACTTCTCATAGAAATCTTGATTGCCAGCTTCTCTTGAAAGATCAGAGCCTTTTGGGAACACTGGGCCTATCTCATCTCACAATGTCAACCACTGAAGCGGAAAAGCAGCCGCCATCCTCAGCCCTCTTTTGCTGTCTCCTGACAGCTCACTTCCTGATCCATGTAGCCACGTGAGTTGGCAATTCCTGGACAAAGTCAACAGAGCATTTCATCTAGACATCTGGAGAAATAGAGGTGACAGAGGATTTGGACTTTGAGGATACAACATGGTAGACCCAGGGACTGTCCAAATCTGGGACAGGGTAGGTCAAAGGCTCAAGTGCTTGCAGTTGCTAGGTAATTTAGGTCCTGGGTCTTGGAGGTAGGTCTGCTTCAGATGGGACTAGCAATATGGGCACCTCTACAGGAGTGGATAAAGATTGCCTGAGCCTGATCTTACTGTATTGGAAGTTGAGCCATGAGACTTGTCTGTCTTGGTCTTGGCAGCAATGTCCCTCTCTAGCTGGTATGCAGAATCTTCTCCCATCACTAATTCTTTGGTCTTGTAAGATTCAAGGGGTCTTCCAAATTTGATTGCTAGAGAATGTTTAACCAATCTGTCAAGTGAGCACTCAAACTAATGGACCTTAGGAAAATGAGTTAACAGTGACCTTGATTGCCCTCTGAGTGCCAAGGAAAACACTTAGTGGGTATTTACTATGTGCGGGCTTTGAGGTTCCAAAGACAGATGAGACGAATCAGTGCTCCTCACCCTACGACGCTCTCACAGAGGGATGAATTCAGCTGTGTAAAAAGATAATCAAGATGGGTGAATGCTATTTCAGAGGATGATCCAAACCCTGAAGCAGCTAAAGCATGAGTAACATAATCTCTGCTCAGACAACTTGGGGCTTCCTGGAGGAGATGCCATCTCAGCTGGGCTTTGAAGATTAGGTGGGTTTATTAGATAAAGAAAAAAATAAAGCATTGTAGCCAAAGGAATCAGCTTGTGTAAATCTCACAATGTGTAAATAAAGAAGACTGGAGGCTGACTGAAATGAGCAGCAGTTTAGTATGGCAAGAAGAGAGTGTGAGTAAACAGAGTGGTAGGGACCCGAGAAAGGGCTGAGCTCAGGTCAGGTCATGTCCTCACATCAAGGTTACTTGAGCTTGTTGGTTGCATGAAAATTCAAAAATTATGTGATCTTATCAACTTTGTTTCTTTGGAGATGAAATCCGATGGCATATTACAGACTGGGCAAGAAAAACTGGAGGCAGACAGTCCAGCTCTGAAGCTGTTTGCAAACCTGAACTAAGGCAGTGACAGTAGTGAGACATTCTCTAGAAATTTCAAGACTTGCATTAAACGAGGAGGTGGGAGAGAGGAGGGTGCTTTCTGACTTGGGGAGACTAGGTGGTTGACGAAACTCTTAACAGAAATGACAAAAATAAAGAGCAAAGAGCATGTTTGAGGAGATATGGTAGAGAGTGAGTTGTTTAGGACAAGTTTGAAACAACTGTGAGATCTTCAAACAGACTTATCCAAAAGATGCTGAAAAATAGGATACCAGAGTTACAAGAGTAAGAAAGATACTAGAGATATCAGTGATTCATGAAGCCACATGAGTGGCTGAAAGTTCTAGAAAGAAAAGGAAGATCCAGAACAGAATCTTAAGGAACCTTCAATTAAAGGGACAAACACGAGAAGAGGATACTACAATATGGGAAAGAAAGGAGAGTCAGAGAATTGGGAACATGAAGACTAGAGTGATAGAAACCAGTGAAAGGAGGTTTCAAGAAGCAGTCAGTCCTCGTGTCCACCTGGGGAAGTGCAGAAAAATATCGATAGGATTTTGCAATTAGAAGGTCACTAGAGACCTTAGCTAGAGCCACATCAAAGGAAGGGGAATGGCCAGCAGCTAGAATGTAGTGGACTGAGGCATGTACTCAGGGTTTGTGGAAGTACAGATGGTAATGCTACTGGAAAGGGGTCCTGATACACCAAGAGAGGGTTCTTGGACCTCGCACAAGAAACAATTCAGGGTGAGCTCATAGAGTAAAATGAAAGCAAATGTATTCTGCCTACTCCATAGGCAGAGTAGCCCTGAAGGCTGCTGGTTGGCTATTTGTATTGTCATTTATTGATCGTATGCTAAACTAGGAATGGATTATTCATGAATTTTCTGGGAAAGGGGTGAACAGTTCCCAGAACTGAGGGTTCATCCCCTTTTTAGACTACAAAAGGTAAATTTCTGATATTGCCATGGCATCTGTAAGCTGTCATGGCACTGGTGGGGGGGGGGGGGAGTCTTTAGTATGCTAATCCATTATTATTAGTTTATAATGAGCACTGAGGACAACCAGAGGTCACTTTCATTGCCATCTTGGTTTTGGTGGGTTTTAGGATGCTTGCTTCCTAACCACATCCTATTTTTATCAGCAAGGTTTTTGTGACATGTATCTGGGGGCCTATCTCCTATCTCATCTTGTGACAGAATGCCTGACCTCCTGGGAATGCAGTCCAGTAGGTCTCAGCCTCATTTTACCCAGCCCCTATTCAAGATGGAGTCACTCTGGTTCAAATGCCTCTGACAGTGAGGTGGACTACAAATTCATAAATTTGATGTTAAAGCTAACCCAACAGCCTAGAGGCTGGAAGCAGGCTGCAATTGTGGTATTTCATCCCCATTTGTCAGCCTTCATTGCTGGGGATGTCTTCAGCTTATTTGTAATGAGAGGGAAAGGCCCAGTGAAAAGAGAAAGGCTGAAAATTCCTAGAGACAGAGGGTTCCAGGGCACGTTCCAAGTGAGGACTTTGGGAATGAGGGGAAGACCACAAGTCCTGCTTTTAGGAGTAATGGGAGGGAAATTGACTTGAGGGAATGTCTGATGAAAATCCTAGTATTTCTTAAGGTTTGGCCTTGGGGAGCAGGAAAGTCCTCCCGCAGGAACTTGAGAACCCCCAGCAGACTCATGGGGCCCCTCCCAGGAGCCACCAAATTAGAATCACTGGGAGGAGGGCCCCAGGACCTGCATTTTAAACCAGCACCCCAGAAAGCCACCATGTGAGAAATGATACAGAGTAATTATGCCCCCTCTGAAGCCCAGTTGCCTGGGTTCAACTTTCATCTCTGCCAATAACCAAATATATGATATCGGGAAATTTACTAAATATTTCTGTGCCCCAGTTTCCTCTTCTGAAAAATGGGCATGATGGGACCTACCGCAAAGGGGTGAGTATTGGTGAGGAGTAAATGAATGAGTGTATGGAAAGTACTTACAGCAGTGTCTGGCACATGGTAAATACACCAGAAATGTTGGAGACATTGCTTTTCTTTCACATTTTCAGTCATAATGATTCTCAGTTTATAGTATGAGCACGGATCACTTGCGAAAATGCATTAAAACTCCAAATTTCACTGCTGAAATTCTAGAGAACCTAATGAAATTGGTCTGAGATGGGGCTCTAAAATGTGTGTTTTAAACAAGTCCATTTTCCCCAGCCCTCCCCACCCCCCATAATTTTAGTATAAATGGGCAAAGGACCACACTTCCAGAATCATTGTTCTGCAGGACTGTGCCCAAGGGGCTGACTGTGCCCAATGGGCTAACTGTGCCCCTGCTCTCAGCTTTGCCTACTTGCAGGAAAGTCAAGATGGCCCTGACGCCTCTCAAGGCCCTCAGGACACTGGATGGTGAGAAGAGAAAGGGCTATTCAACTATAACTAATTACGAATTTTTTTTTTTTTTTTTTTTGAGACGGAGTCTTGCTCTTTTGCCCAGCCTGGAGTGCAGTGGCGCAATCTCGACTCACTGCAAACTCCGCCTCCCAGGATCACACCATTCTCCTGCCTCAGCCTCCGGAGCAGCTGGGACTACAGGCGCCTGCCACCGCGCCCCGCTAATTTTTTGTATTTTTGGTAGAGACAGGGTTTCACCTTGTTAGCCAGGATGATCTCGATCTCCTGACCTCGTGACCACCCACCTCGGCCTCCCAAAGTGCTGGGATTACAGGCATGAGCCCCCACGCCCGGCCTAATTATGAACATTTTTAAAACAACTTTTGGTTTTAAAAACCTTTGACTCTGAAAGTATTTTCACCCAAATTAGTCATGTGTCAGCCTTAATTGCTACTGCTATTTTCTTTGGGGGGAAAAGCAATTTGAAAAGAGATACGTGTACATGTAGGAACTAACTTTCAGAGACATGGGGCATTTTTCTGGTATATTTATAGCACAGCCATTACTATGTGTGCTGGTTTCAAACTTAACATTACAAAACACAAGAACAAGAAAACTTAAAATGTACATGAGCTCAGCAAACCAAACGTTTTCTTCCAGTGGGGTAATGGTTCTAAAATTTTAACTTGAGTATTCAGCACAAGGGATGGTTATTTACATAAATAAAAATAAGGGAAGGAATGACTGGAGGTGAAATTAGATTCCTCCTGGCAACTGTATGTGAAGAAGGGTAATTGAAAAGGAGAAGACAGGTGTCTGGCCTCCTGTGTGCAATGCAAATGAGCCTCACTGGCTTTTTATTTTTTATCTTTTTCCCCAATGCTTGAAGTGCTGTGAGTACTGGCTTTCAGTTGAGTACGGCTGTTTGCAGGTGATGTGTAGGTATCCTGGGTCCTCTTGCTGATGAAAAGCAGTGGCCAACAGGGTTAACTTCTGTTCTCTAACCCAAAGCAGATTCATAGTAATTTATCGGGGTTATCTGTACTTTGGAGTAAAAAAATTAGAGCTTTGCTGCTTACAAGGCTTTTAGACCCATTAACCCGAGGTTGCAAATGGGCTGTCTGGAGCCATAGTTGGCCTGCACAGGTTTTCTTTTTGGCCTGCATAATGTTTTAAAAATATCTAAATTGTTGCCAGGGTTTTTCTCTTAATTGAGAGAATTCACATTAAATTCAGATTTCAAGCCCTTAAAAAATACAGTGTCATGACCTATATTCTCGCATGATTGGAATGAGCTGGAGCCGAGTAGCAGCTGCTCCCTTTATATAGGAAATGTATTTTCTGTGTTATCCTCTCTGTGCCTCAGTTTCTTCATCTGAAAAATAGGGATAGTAGTTATGCCTCTTTCGAAGAGGTTTTGTGATAAGCAAGGAAGTTGATGTAGGTAAAACACTTAATGCCCAGCATTTAATAAGTGCCAGAGTCTCCACCCAGCCCAATTGAAATTGATTTAAGTTCCTAGCAGGCACATAGTTTACATGCATTTGCATTTGTGACCCTTGCTAAGTCTCGCCAATTTTTAAAAGTAGATACCAAACAAAGTAGATACAGACGTTTCTAAAAAGCAGAGGAGTTTGAGGGTCTTTAGCACCTTCCTGCTAAAAAGAGCTGGCCCCAAGGAATTTAAAATCTGAGGAGAACCAAGTGTTCTGAGTCTATAAAGCATTACAGCCTTGTCCCCTGACTTTTCTTGCCCTCAGCTGTAATGCTTTGTAGACTCAAAACACTGTCTTTGTTAAACTTTGTAGGGTAAGTTTGCAGCTTTGGGATTTTTCCTTTCTTTTATTCTCTCTCTTCTCCTGTGGTTTTGAGTAGTAAGAAACCTTAGAAATCCTCAAATAATTTGGCATGTGTTTAAAAGGAAGTATTAATAAATAAAAAGTTCAAGACAAGCTTGTGCTCCTGAAAATACTGAGTAGGAACCATCGTGTGGCGGCAGTTGGGTGAGACCCCAGTGGAGTGGCACTCTATTTGTCACCAGGATTGCAGCATCTTACTACACTGGGTATTTTCCACCAGTCTTCCCAGATCCACTCTCTGTCCTTCCACCTGCTTGGGGTCCCCAGAGGCTAGCTTGTGTGGGCTCTCACTCGCTTCCCAGCCCTTGGGTGTTCAGCTAGATTCAGCCAATGAGAGGCTTGGTGAGAGGGAGGAGAAAATGTGAGGTTGTGTGTTTATTGCTCTGCTGGCCTGTGGCAGCCTTGCTGTGTCTCCTTACCTGAAGACCCAGGGCCCCTGCCAGGCAGCCTTCTTGAATCAGCTGTGTTCTCTCAGTTCCAGTCATTTCTCTCCACCGTTTTCTCCTTCGGGCAGGTCCAGGGATGGCAAAGGATGCCCACTGTTGCCAGACCAAGGAGACCACACCACCTTCACTGGTTTTCCTGAAGCCCACTGGCACCTTTGAGAACAATCCTCTTATTAAACTCTCAATGCTTTCAACCCAGGCATGGGTTTCCTGCCAGACCTCTGATTGATAAACTTATCTACCATGTAATATCCTTTACCACTTATACCCCGCTTGTGTTTTATGAACAGGGCCTTCAAAATCTGTGCCATGTCCTTATTAGTAAATTCTTGGGTTTGATCCTATTATATGTTAAGCAATGCTTACTCAACTGTATTAGTAGATTGAGTAATGTGTTAATCAAAATATTTAACGTTATCCAAGGTGAAATTTTGAAAAGGAATAACATTGCTCCACATGAACTTTTGTCTGTCTTACCATGAAGGAATAAGAAAAATGCCTCCAGGCGTGTGCTTCCCATACCGCCTTGGGCTAAGAGAGTGCTCCTGGTCCTCCCCTATGCCCCCAACCATGGAGCTCACATATGTAGGTTTTCAAATATAAGCAAACATTCTACGTAATTGAAAGTGAAGGGAAGGTCTATATAGGAAGAGACAACGAATTCGTTAGTGAAGTAGTAGAGTTGTATAGCCCACTATGGTGGTCCTAGGCCACGTGTCCCTACTGAGCAGTTAAAATGTGGCTGGTCCAAATTGAGATGTGCTGAAAGTGTAGAATGCACACTGGATTTCAGGGTATCTATGAAAAATATGCAAAATATATCATTGATAATGTAAATACTGATTACATATTGAATTACATATACGTTTATGCTCTTTTGAATATGCTGGGTTAAATATAATATGTTATTAACATCTTTTTGAAACGTAATAGTAAATTAGAACTGTTCTGTGTCTCTCTCCCTCACTTGCAATCCATGGGCTTTACTGAATAAGAGTGAAACAGAGGGTTAGCTTATGCTTGGCACATACCATTTAGCTACCCTCTTTGAGCCATACCCCATGGCATGTCCCACATTTAACCCTTTTCCCAGGTAGAAAAGGGATTTTGTGTACCACAGATGTCAGTCAAGGCCACTTGTCCTTTGAGATGTACATAAAATTCTCTCCAACATTAGATCTCCACTAAGAAGGAAGTCATATGCCTCTCTTCCTCTGGTCACTTCTTTCTCTCTCTCTTCTCGCCTTCTATAACTCTTCTCTCCCTTGGGTTTCACACTGACCCAGGGGTGGTCAGTGACTCCTAACTCTTGATTTATGCAAAGTATTTAAAAGTTGCAGCTTTTACTGAAAGTAAAAGATGAAAGAAATTTCTTTCACACCAAGGCAGGGGGGATTTCTGACTGGTCACCTTTGTTGATAAGCTACCTCTTTCCTCACTCCTGGAATCACCTCTTTATTCTCAAATTCCTTCTACTTCTTAGAGTACTGTAACCATCTGTTTGTCCTGCTACATTCTTCCATGCCATATATCTTGGAGTCTCATCTTCTACACTTAAACAATTCTCTGAAGCATCTGTCTTAAACACAGACATTTCTTTCTGAAATGCTCCACTAGAAGTTAAAACTAATGTGACCTCTTTATATCTCAATATCTTCATGCTTAAAAGCTTGAAAAAGTACCTCTGGGCTTACTGTGAATCTTTAGCAAGGCAATACCCGTGAAGAGCATAGAACATGGTCTCAGATATAGTAAGCCTTTAGTAAGTGCTAACTGACGGTGATGTTTGTTCTTAAAACAGAAGGAACTTCCACCCCATTACATGAGCAACTTTCATTTTATGGTAATGCTTTGCTTCAGGAAATCCTAGGGCAGGTGACTAGCTGCCCAAAGATACCTCTCTTTGCCCTGCTCTAGTATAATGGCTTGGATCAGCGACATTAGAAAACCCACCAAAGGTTTGAGGAGGTTTCCAGTGGCCACATGCTAGACTTCTTATGGCACAAACTTTCCATGGCAACTTCTGTAGTAGTTTCCTATGACTGCTGTAAAAATTGCCACAAATTTGGCAACTTGATACACATTTGTTCTCTCACAGCTTCTGGAGGTCAGAAATGTAAAATGAGTTTCACTGGGTCAAAATCAAGTTATCAGCAGGGCTGTGCTCCCTCCAGAGAAGCTAGAGGAGAATCTATTTCCAACTTCTAAAGCTGCATCTCTGAGTTCCTTGGCTCCAAGCCCCTCCCTCCATCTTCAAAGCCAGCGGCTGAGCACCTTGCTTCAGTCCTCAGATTGCCTTCATCTGTCTCTGCAGTCACATCTCTCACTACCACCTCCTTATAAGATCACATGATTACGCTGAGGGTACGTCCAGACGATCTAGGATGATTTTCCCATTTTAAGATTTTAGCGTGATCACATCTGCAAAGTCCCTTTTGCCAAATAAGGAAACATTCACAAGTTCCAGGGATTCCAACATGAACATCTGTGGGGGTTATTATCCAGCCTGCCACACCTGACAATTTACCTAAATAGGAGTGAAGAAATGGACCAGGATTGTTTAAGGATAAGGAGTACTAATATACACATATGAGCAGTTCTAACATTCTTCATAGTCTCACAGAGCAAGAGTATGCCCCTAATCCCAGCTCTAGAAATACCACTGCAAGTGGTAGCTTTTAAAATCCATTCATGTATTCATTCTTCCAGCCATCTATTCATTCATGTATTCATTCATTTATCAGGCAACAAACAGTTGTTGAGACTGTACTAGGTCCCAGGCACTGTGATAGGAATTAAGTAAAATACATTCCCTGCTCTCAAGGGGATTACAATTCATGGTGATGACGTCTCAAGGGGATTACAATTCATGGTGATGACGGGCGATGGCAGGAAATGACCAGTTAAGTAAGCTAGAGAAATATTCTGTTTTGAACGCTGCTACAACGGAGGCATGACAAGCAATGGGAGGTGCTGTGTGTCCTTGAAGAAGGGTGATATGAAGTTAAGGTGGTTTCTTGTAGGAAGTGATACTCTGTGCTTTGAAAGATGAGGTGAAATTTGCTAAGCAAATGCAAAAGACAGTAATACTAGATATCTTGGAGTTTTTGGTGAACTATGAATTTTTCTTGATGACTAGAGCTCTGGTTATTCCATTTAACTACACATTTGATTCCCCTGGGACTAGGGAGACTGATTAAATACAGATGACTCAGTTCTACCTCAGATGTTCTGATTTAATTGGTCTGGGGTGAGTTTTTTAAAAATTGGGATTTTTTTTTTTTTTTTTAACTTGCAGGTGATTCTTTTTTGTTTTCTGAGCTAGGGTCTCACTCTGTTGCTGAGGCTGGAGTGCGGTGATGTGAACGCAGCTCGCTGCAGCCTTGACCTCCCGGGCTCTCAAGCAATCCTCCTGCCTCAACCTCCTGAGTAGCTGGGACCACAGGCACATGCTACCTTGCCCAGTTAATTTTCTTTTTTTTTTTTTTCATAAAGACAAGGTCTCATTTTGTTGTCCAGGATGGTCTCAAACTACTAGCCTCAAGTGATCCTCCCACCTCGGCTTCCCAAAGTGCCGAGATCACAGGCGTGAACTACTATGCCCTGCCCCAAGTGATTGGAATGTGCAGCCAGGGTTTGAGAATTGCTGGCCTAAAGCAGAACGAAGGGCAAATGTGGAGACAAGAGACAAGCCAAGGGAAGGGTAGAAGCATGGCTCATCACAGACAGTTGTGTGCCTTCCTAAGGGATGCTCAAGGAGAATCATTTGTTTTGTCTTGATTTTTTTTTTTTAGTGGAGGTTTCCAACAACCTCCTTTCTTGCTCCAATGGTGGTTTGCTTTATGGCATTTGCCTCCAGGCTGCCTTGGCTTCTCATATGTTTTATACAAAAGCATTAAAGCAGGCTACAATTGAACATATTTATCTAGGTGCTCTGAATTTAAGCAGCTGGAAAGTGATTATGCTGTGTACTACATATAGGCCTGCCACAGACTACCTACATGTCCTTAGGAAAGATATTTTCTGAGGCTGATTCCTCATCTGAAAAATGGTGATAAATATGGAGAAACTCATATTTATTGGTTATTGTGATGCATAAAATACTTGTGAGAGAGAAAATCCTTAGAGCGGTGCCTGGCACACTGGAAGTCCTCAGGAAAGCTTCACCTTGTTATGATCTGAACTTGCTGCTTAAAGGGAACCTGGGGGGACTGCTGGAAACAAAATAATAAGATAATACGGAACAGTGACACTCTAATTTACGCAGCTTGTCTCCAAACACAGCCCCCAGTGAAGCAGGCCTCCCATATCCCTGTCTTCCTGTCATCACCTCCCAGTGACTCTGGGCTGGCCGTGTGATTCACTTTTGACTGTAGATGCGGCAGAAAAATGTTAAGTGAACTAAGGCCGAAACAGACAAATTTTGCATATTCTTCTATGTGGGAGCTGAAAATTAAGCAAATTGAACTCACGCAGGTAGAATAGAATGATGGTTACCGGAGGCTGGGGAGAGTAGGAGGAATAGGAGGATAAAGTGGAGTTCATTAATGGGTACAAAAATAGTCAGATAAAATGAATCAAATCTAGTATTTGGTAGCACAATAGGGTGACTATAATTAACAATAATCTATTGTTAATAATTAATAATAATTATTATGTTTTAAAATAACGAAAAGGGTAGAATTAGAATGTTCCTAACACAAAGAAATGATAAATGCTTAGGTGATGGAGACACCAATTACCCTGATTTGATCCATTATACATTGTTTGTATCAAATCATCACAGGTACTCCGTAAATATATACACCTAGTATGTACCCACTATTCAAAAATAATTTTTTTTGAATGAGGCAAACTTAACACTACATAATTTCTGAGACTAGGTCAAAAGGAGTCCTGCAGCTTCCATGGGGACTCTTGGAACACTCAGTCTTGCTTCCACTCCCCTGAAATGGCCATACTGTGAAGAAGCCCTAACTAGCTACCTGAAGTCAGCATGGAGAGAGAGAGATGCCTGGTCAGTCTCTAGTCCTTTCAGTCATCCTGGCTGAGGTGCCAAGCATGCGAGCAAAGAAGCCCTCTTGGATATCTTGTGCAGTGGAGTTTTCAGATGACTCTAGCCTCAGCTTCCATTTGACCGTGACCACATAAGCATCTCCAAGCAAGATCTGCCCAGCTAAGGCTAGTCAACAAATGGACCCATCAAAGAAAAATACATTGTTTCACAGAGTTTTGAAGTGGCTCATTATCCATCAGCAGATAACCACAATATAACAAAAACAGTTCTCTTCATCCTACATTTTGTAAACACAATATCTTACAGTCATGTGCATCTACAAGGAGCACTTGAGACAGGTCTTAGATGTTGGCTGGCTTCCCTCAGAGTGAGCATTTCAAGAGATCCAGGTGGAAGCTGTACCTTGCACCACATCTACAGCCAAAAGTGAATCACAAGGTCAGCCCAGATTCACTGGGAAGTGATGACACCAAGACATGGACACAGGAGGCCTGTTTCATTGCAGGGACTCTCTTTGGAGACTAGCTGCCACACAAGAGCCAATAAACTAGAGTGCCACTGCCCCCACTGTGTAAAGCTGCCTTCTTAATTGGCTGTTGAATTGTTACATCTTGCAGTCAAATTATTTTTCCATCCTATTAATTGAATTCTATACACAGAAAGACATTGAGAACTGCTAAGTGGACTAAAGAACAAACTGAATTAGAAACTTTCCAGGTTGAAGGACCCAACCCACAGACATGCTTTTGTTTGCCTGCACTGCAGCTAATTGTGATCCTGCTGAGGCTCTGATTGATGTTCAGGAAAACTAGGTATTCAATGTGTAGTCCATTGATACTGTTTCTTCTATTGTTAGTGTCTGTAAAGCAAATTTAAGGTCTTGAAGGAGAAAAAAAATCTGCCTCTGTTTTTATATTTTGCCTTATGTTATCGGGAGGTTGTGTATTTTGTAACTGCATTAATGAAGCTATACAAATGTAATGAAATCCATGCATATCACAGCAGTATGATCTGGTTAAATGCCATTTGGCTGGGTTAGAATTATTCCCATGACGCCTACCACATCCTGACAGGGTGAAAAACATTTTAAGATTTGTGTAATGACTATGTTTCCTTTAGTCTGAGGCTTTTTTTTCTAATTAATTGACTCATATTTTAAGGGCAGTTTCAGGTTTATAGAAAAGCAGAAAGTATTTTGAACAGTGTCCATATATCCCCTCTCCAAACCCCTCCCCTCATTTTCCCCTATTATAAGTATCTTGAAGACTCGATGTGGTGGCATTAATACTGTAATCCTAGCATTTTGGGAGGCTGAGGCAAGAGGATCACTCGAGACCAGAAGTTCAAGACCAACCTAGGCAACATGGCAAGACCCTGTCTCTACAAAAAGGAAAAAAATTAACAGAATGCAATGGCTCATTGCCTGTAGTCCCAGTTACTCAGAAGTGGCTCAAACCTGCAGTCCCAGCTACTCAGAAAGTTGAGATAAGAGAATCACTTGAGCCCAGGAGTTTGAGGTTGCAGTGAGCTATGATCATGCCACTGCACTCTGGCCTGAACAAGACTCTGTCTTTAAAAAAAAAAAAAAAAGAGAAAAGAAAAAATCTTGCATTTGGTGAGGTATGTTTATTACAATTGATAAGCCAAGACTGACACATTATTATTAACTAAAGACCATAGTTTACATTAGGATCTACTCTTTTTGTTACACATGCTATAGACTTTGAAAAATTTATGTTATGTATTCATCACAAATGTATGTTATGTATTCTTCCCTGACCCCCAAATATCTGGTGTTCCACCTGACCCATATCTTTTTCACATTTTAATGTCTCAGAAATGGGGATATGCAAATACCATTGATGGCTACAATTAATGTAATGTGCTGCCTCCTTTCCCTTCCTCTCTCCACTTTTCTTGCCTCTTTCTCCCCTCCCTTCCTTTCCCTTCCAACTTTCCTTCACCTGAGAGGCTCTTGTTAAACTGCCAGCGTATTTTATAATCCATGGCATCTTAGCACTGAGGAAACATGGTAGTAAAAGAGGCCTTGATATGAAGTCTGGCATATACTCTGTTCTCCTTTATTGCGTAGCACTGAGGATAACTAACAGGACCTGCTCCATTCTCCTTCTGACTGGAGTTGTGGGGGAGGTTGCCTAATGTAGCAGCCTTTTTCTGCCATGTACACATGTCACTTTCTTCCCTGCTGTCAGAATCTGATTCTGTGTTCGGGTGGTGTGCTGTCTCCTTGAGGTCCCCTCTCCTCCATCTTTCTCCACCCTGCTCTGCCCCCAGAGACTGCCTTGTTTGGATTACATCAATAGGTCCCAAGCCCTTTGGCTTTCAGTTGCTTCATCAGTGAGGAGTCTGGGCAGGAGAATGGAAGGACTGGGGGGGGTGTTTATTCTCCAGGTTCTCTTATAAAGGCCACCTTAACCTGGTACTCTTCCTTGATAGAATGTCGCTGTTCCTCTAAAAGTGAATGACTCTACGAGAATCTTTCTCTTTTTGATTCTCATAAGCTCTCTTTCACCTCATTACATTGGCCCACGGATGGTAGCAGCTTGTGTTTTTATACCATCCCTTATAGTTTCCCCAAACCCTGGCCACATCTTTATAATGAGCCCCTTTGTAAATTCACCCTCCTGGAATCGTCCTCATTTGAATGGACCATCTGGTTGTTATCAGGTTCTCAACTGATATAGGCTGTAAATGGAGATTACTTTCATCTCAGGGAGAGGAGGCCTTAGTCCCACGGCATGAACCATGATTGGTCTAAGCAATTCTTGGTGGTCTCAATCTTTGTTACTAATGATTGATCTAGGCCCTAAATTCTAGGGGTTCCAATAAATGTAAAAGGAAGTCAGCTGGGGGACTTCTGTTTTTGAAGATAAAGACAGAGCTTCATGATAGAAAAAGACATTTGTTCTCCCATGGATATTGGTGTGAGTTCATGATGCCTGGAGATACAACTGCCACTTTGTGACCATGAGGTGACCAAAATAAAAAAATATTTCAAAAACCCTGTCATGTACAGAGAGTCAGGATGTCTCTCTCTCTCTCTCTCTCTCTCTCTCTCTCTCTCTCTCTCTCTCTCTCTCTCTCTCTCTCTCTCTCTCTCTCTCTCTCTCTCTCTCTCTCTCTCTCTCTCTCTCTATGTATATATATCCTCAATGGTGTTTCAGGGCCTTGCATGAAAGCTGAAACCACCTATTTTGGATTACTCTTCTTTGGGTGATATGATTACATTCCCTTATTGTTTATGCCACTAAGAGTTCAGCAAAACCCATTGCTACCTGATAGAGTGAGGGTGGGGCCTTGATAATAAAGGTAACACATAATAATCTCCATTTCAGGGTGTGATGGAGTAGGGATAGGAAAACACTGAGTCTAAGGTGAAAAAGGGTGCATATTGACTTGCCCTCATTGTTCTATCTTTAGAAGAGGCAGTATAAGGCTTTTGCCATCTATTGGACCTGTGCTATACTCAGTGCAATATCAGAATCCACTACATTGGAAGCTTCTCAGTGTTTAGAATCTGACTTTCATAGCCAGGTAACACTGAGTCCTTACTCAACGTTTCTAAAGCTCCTTTCTGGGTTTTTCTACTAACTGCCTTTGCTGACATTAGACTCTTATCCTTAGCCTGTCCATTTGAGGAATATGCTTTCTGTATGTAGGGGAAAAATAACTAATAATTCCTGACCAGCTGCTCAAACCAGACAAATACAGTATTTCAAATCCTAACAATCCTGCAAGGTAGAAACTACAATTACCCCCATTTTACAGAGAAGAAAACTGAGGTTTTTAGATATAAAATCATGCAAGTCTGTCTGAAACCTAAGCACTTGTTTCTAGTATGCTTAAAGTAAGCACAAATTCTGAGCACACCTGCCTTATTCATAATCTGGACACTGTAACTCCTTGCTGCATTTTCTCTATTCCTGGCTTGTCCCTTTCTCTCCTCCTGCTGTTCATCAGCTTGCTCAATGTACAGCACTGATCATGCATATTCCTCCTTGGGCCCAATTTTGCTCCCACTTTCAGACCCCATCCTGAAGCTCTGGGCTATCAGCATCCACAGGGTGACCTCAGAGTCTTTTACAAAAGAAGTAGACTTCACACACTTGAGTGAGCCTGACATTTTCTCTGGATAAAAAGCAATGCCTAATTTACATTTTATATATTCAGAGTTTATTTTAAAATTTGGCTTCTATCTTACTCTATACAGACAGTTCTCAATTTATGCTAAATCGACACATGATTTTTCAACTTTACGATGGTGTGAAAGTGATACGATACTCTCACACGTTGCTGGGCTGTGGCTCCCAGTCAACCACATGATCACCAAAGTAAACAACTGATACTCTACAGTTTACTGTGTTGCCAGATGATTCTGCCCGATTGTAGTCTAACGCAAGTGTTCTCAGCACTTTTAAGTTAGGCTGGACTAAGCTATCGTGTTTAGTAGTTTCAGTGTATTAAATGCATTTTTGACCCAATATTTTCAACTTATAATGAGTTTATTGGGATGTAACCCCATTTTGAGTCAAAGAGCATCTGTATAGAAGAATCAAACAAGATAATAAGACATACTGCTCTTGAAGAGAGATTACATAATCAGTGTTTACCCACATTGGGAGTAAAGGCAATGGTAAACAAAGGGTTTGTGGGACAAATGATGTTCAGAACCATCAATGGGCACATTAGACACACACACCAGGACTGTCAGAGCAATGATTGGTTTGAGTAGAATTCCACCAGAGAGAAGCCATGAGAAACAAATCAGAAAGTTCCATGTAATCTGAGAGGCTTCCTTCGGATGTCAAAGGATCTGGCAACTTCATTTCTTTGTTTTTCTGGAATACTAGGCCATATTTTCTGGAGACATAGGAAAAAAACTGTTGTTTTGATGATACTGATAACAGGAAGCATAGAAATTCTAGGCAGACAGAGGCAGGTCCCTGGTGAAGCTCCGCCATCCAGCCAAAAAACCTGAAACCATAGCCCAAAGTGAGAACTCATATCCCTGTTTTCCCACTCGAATGTTGCCTTTTCCTAAACCACCCATGGCCGCACCCCACCCCACCCTGTGCCTATAAACACCCTAGACTCAGCTGGCAGAAAGGAGAAGCAGGCTGGACATTGGAGACTACAGCTGAACATTAGAGAGAACCAGCTTGATTTCAGAGGGACAGCTTGATGGCATAACTTCGGAGAAGAATCCAGCCAGAGACAGCCAGACTTTGGGGGGAAATTACCTACCTACCCCATCCCCTTATCAGTTCCTCTTCCCACTGAGAGCCACTTTCACTGACAACAAA
This sequence comes from Rhinopithecus roxellana, assembly GCF_007565055.1. Lineage (NCBI taxonomy): Eukaryota > Metazoa > Chordata > Mammalia > Primates > Cercopithecidae > Rhinopithecus > Rhinopithecus roxellana. The sequence goes on along the minus strand of NC_044549.1, from coordinate 158,441,483 downwards.
ATCCACATTTACCATTTTTCAATTTGCTTGTGTGACCTCATTTTTCCTGGCCACTGGACAACAGCTTGGGAGCCACGAGTATGGATACAAAAGGCTGTCACACTGGCCCTTTACCCTTGCTGGCAGAGGACAGCTGTGGGTCCACTGAGCTGTTAACACTTAAGCTATCTGCTGACGGCAGAGCTAAAAGAGCACTGTAACATGCTCTTTGGGGCTTTCGGAGTCGCAGGCACCCTGCCTGGATCCTGGCATAGGCTTGCATGAAGTTCACTCCTGCCAGCACCCAAAAACACTGGCTCCAGCTGCTGCCCCCGCTCACCTGTATGCTCCCTCCCATAAGAGGTAGAACATAGCAGGTCTGAGTGAGTTGAGTCTCATCCCACCAATGCTGAAATGGCTGGCCAGTTCCAGCCCTCGTGAACTGCAGCTCCTGCCTTGTTCACTCACACACTCTCTCCCTTGAGGAGTTGACAGCAGTGGGCTGAGTAAAGGAGGCACCTCTGTCATGATCCCAAAAAGGGGTCAGGGAAATATCCTGCTTCAATATCATCTGATTCACTCACACTATAATATTTTTCACAATGACGATTCTATTCTATTTTCAAAGTATGACTCTCATAGGTTTTGTTAATTGTGGTGAGCACATATCCTTAGAGGACCGATGCCTTGGTAGACTTTATGCATAGAAGTAGCACAAAGCGATATGTTTAGGTATAATGGATAATACCCAATGAAAACATATGCATTATCATTTATTGAGCATTTCTGTGTGTCTCTCAATATTTTAAACATTTTGATGTGCTAATTCATGTAATCTTCAAACAACGCCATGAGGTAATACTAAATTTTTTTTGGACTTGTGAAGTCACTGAAACTTAGCAAAGGTATGAAACTTGTTCAAGGTCCACATGTAGATAGTGATAGAGCCCAAGTTCCAACCTAGTTCACCTGATTCCAGAGCCCACACAGTTAAACATGCTAATATACTGTCTTTCACTGGCATCAGAAATTATGACTTGAAACAGTCTATTTACACTTGAAGACATGTCAAGTTATCTACAGAGATGTATTTGCCAGGTTTTAGGGTTCAGACTGAAGCCAAAAGGAGGGATAGCCCAGAGTCTTTGTGCTTTAGGGAACTCAAGGAGGGGGGAATCTCATTTTATAATAAATATTTCCCCCTATTAAATTATAGGTGATTCATTTTTCTGTCAAATTCTTGATGGTTCTTCACTCTCAGGAAATCATAACTAAATATAACAACAACAAAAAAGCAGGGAGAGTGATATTTTAATTATTCTCTAATTTGTTACAGCTAAATGCTGTGCTTTCCTAAACTTCATCCTGAAGATCAAAACATACTCCTTCGTTTCAGAAGTTCTAACCAATAAAAAAGATTCTCTTGGGAGTGGAACTTTAGGAAATGGTAACTGTGCTGCCTTATCATTCATAATATAAAAGTTTGCAACACTGAACTAAGTTAAATGTACCTGTGATTTGAAGACAGAGCCTTTCAAATTTTTAGAGAGATGGAGACATGTTATCAGCTATCTTGTGTAATAAACCACCCACAATTTTGTGGCTCAACACAATAAAAAATTTATTTAGCTCATGGTTCTGTGAGTTGGCAATTTAGGTTGGCCTCAGCAGATAAGTTCTGCCAGTCTCTGCTGGTCTCACTCATGTGTCTGTCAGTTAGTACATTAGCTGGAGTTGTCTGGGACTGGCTGGGTTTATGATGACCTCAGCATAGATGGCTGGAATGATTGTTGTCACTCTCCATATAGTTTTTCATCTTTCAGTAGACTAGACTGGACTTGTTCTCATAGTGGTCACAAAGTTGCAGAAAGTCAAACTCCAATGTGAAAGCATATTTCAAGCATGTGCTCTAGTCAAATTTGCTATTGTTCCATTGGCCAAAGCAAGTCACATGGCCAATCCTGTGTGTGTTGGGGGGCATAAGGAGGCACGAACAAATTGGAAGTCAAAGCAATAATCTGTTACAAGATATAAATCCCAAGGTACAAATTTCTAAAGATGGATATTTTTTAAAGATCATAAAATAAAATTTTGATTATGCAAAACCAAATAATTTTAGATAATTATAAAGTATCAAATTTTATAAGAAAACCAATGTTTTTCTACAGGGAACCATCTGATAAGTTTGAATTTTAAAAGACAGATACAAATGATAGAATATCATTATCAAGAATAAACTAAACGGGAGACATCTGTGAGAATAAAAATTTTAAAAATGAGGTTTGAAAAATGTATCAAGACAATAAACAGTGTTGTTTATTATCAGACAATCTTTTTGTGGTGTGTTGTCATTCTTCATGTATGTTCTGAGCAAGGAAGAAGTGATAGGCCAAAGTTTGGAGCAGATAGTGTTATGTTAGCAGATGGTCAGGAAAAGCAGAACTATCGCCTTTCTGTCGTGCTTCCATTTTCTCCATTAAAAAGAAAGAGATTTAAGCTGGAAAGGTTGGAATAAATGTGATTGAATAAAAAATGAACCCATATTTGCTGAAAAGTTGGTTTAATGCTCAGAGAACTAGATGGGATAGTGATAGCAATTGCAGATGTGACCGTAGAATTTTTATTTGAAAACATGTGACAAAAATATATGGAACAAGAATTTCCAAAAGATCAGTGGTGACCATTTATAAAGCTGATATTCAGAAGGTCATGTATTCTACAGTCATTTCAATTTCAGAAATTTTACACTACCAAATTTGTTATCAATTCTTTCTTCATTTTAGGAGAGAGTCGTTTGGTCATTAATTCTCATTAATTTATTTTAATAGCAGGGATATAACAATGAATGTCTGTCTAGGGAAATTCCCATTTACTTAGGGAGATAGAAATGTAAATAAGCCACTATGCTACCCATGAAAGAATGCTGAAAGGAAGACATAGCATCTTGAAGGATGAGAAGGATTTGGCAAGGTGGGAGGTTGCTGGGTCAGATGGTGAAGGAAATAGAACTAGAGTGTACACAGAGAAAGCAGCTTGTAAAGAGGTTACAAAAAGATCACTCGGATGCATCAATGTGGCTAGATATTAGGGAGGGATGGGGGAACTGTAGGAGACAAACCAAAAGCCTATTTTATTTAAAGGCAGCAGGGGCATTTAATAAAATCATTATTTGCTAGTTATACATTTATTCCACAGGAAAAGGGAAACTATACAACATGTTAATTTCCAGTATAGGTCTATTTCTGAGTTTCTAATGTGTTATATTGATCCATGTGTTCATATCTAAACAGATGGTTAAACAAATCCCCAGAAAAGAAAGTGAGACTCACTGGAACCCATCATAGTTCTTAGGACATGTTTATAATTCTTTCTGCTAAAAGTTCAGGTATAAAATTTATAAATATGAGACAAATGGCCACTTGATTTTGGTAATAAATTTGACAAGAACTCTCATACTATCTTAGTAGCCAAGATGAAGGCTAGGTAACCATGCAGTTGGGTAGATGTATTGTGACTGGACAATTTATTAGAATCAGCCTTTTTGGTATCTTTACTTAATCATTTACCTTTAATTTTCTTAATCAATAACTTGGATGAAGACACACTATGATAAATGTTTAAGTCATGCAAACAATAAGATAGTACATTGGAAACTCAGGTTCAAAGGAACTGTGTTATGCTCTAAATAACGAGCTAAAATCTGAGATGAAATTCAAGATTTTGGTTAAAATTTTTGATATGTCAACTAAATGTAATATGAGGATTCTATTTGGATCCTGATTTGACTAAACTGATTTTGAAAAGAAATATTTCAGACAATACTGGAAAATTAAATATATACTTGGCATTAGATAATATTAACAAAATATTATGAATTTTTAAAGTATGATAGTGGGCCTTTCGGTTACACTTAAAAATGGTTCTTTCTGGGAACAGTGACCAATGCCTATAATCCTAGCATTTGGGGAGGCCAGCGTGGTTGGATTGCTTGAGCCCAGGCGTTTGAGATCAGGCTGGGCAACAAAGTGAGATCTACTAGCTACAAAATTTTTTTAAAAAATTAGCCAGGTATGGTGGCTTGCACCTGTACTCCTAGCTACTGAGAAGGCTGAGGCGGAGGATGCCCTGAGCTCAGGAGTTGGAGATTACAGATGAGCTAGGATCCTACCACTGCACTTCAGCCTGGGTAACAGAGCAAGACCTTGTCTCAAAAAATGAAATAGTTTTTATCTTCTAGTAATACATGAATATTTACAGGTAAATTATATGACTATGGTATTTGCTGTAAAATAGTACAGGAACAAATAAACAAACATGGGAGGTAGATGGACGAAATACATATACCAAAAAAAAAAAAAAAAAGATAATGTTGAATCTGAGTGATGGGGATGGTAGGAGAAATTAAGTTCCTGTTCTGGGGGCTGAGTACTACCTACCCTTAGCTCTGTCCTCATGAATGGGATTAGTGTCCTTATAAAAGAGTTTTGAGGGAGCCCTTTTGCCCTTCCCCTTTTGTCTTTCAGCAAGGAGATACTCACTGTGGATGGTATCCATCCAGAAAAGTGGCTAGGCTACTTGCTTTCCAACCTCCTCTTCTCTAGAGGTGCAACCAACCTTCTGTTTAGCCTGCCCTGTACAGGCCAGTGGTCTCCAGTTTTAATGATGTGTGTGCGCCCATGGAGGTGTTGAGGGAGATGAGGGTCAGACATCGATTAGAGCAGAGAAGCAGACCAACTTCTCATGCAGACTATCGATTACTTCAGCCATGCAGGACACCTCCTTGTACAGCATGATCTGCTGTCCTATTGAGAAAATTACAAAACAAGCTCCTCCCTCTCAGTATTCTCGTCATGGGAATATTTCATGTGGGCAGTTGCCAGCCTTCTGGGACTACATCTTAGAAGTACTTAAGCTTAATCCAGGTAACCAACTGTCAAGGAGTATACCTATCTGGCTGAATGTCTCTTTATTTTATCATCTGTGATGTTTCTCAGGACTCTTTAGGTAAAAGGAGCTACATGCTCATATTAATGTTTTCAAATAATGAAGTATCTAATTTTATAAACAAGTGGCTCTGCTTCAGAAAAGTCAGCTACAGCTTATACCCTATAAAATAATCATAAAAGGACAAGAACAGTCACAGTATTAAATGAAGAGGCATAAATGTGGGGGAGGCAAGTATAAATGTGCTAAGGTAAGACAGAAAATATGTCGAGGGTAGGGAAACCTAAAGGCAGGGTAGAGAATTTTTGTGAAAATTATGACTGAGAAACAAGCTTGGTAATTAACACTTAGTCAACTTATCTAATTATTGTCACATATAGCCAGACTCAGAATTGTTTTTAAAAATCAAGTTGTACATTTTGTAAATTCTTCTACAAATCAATAGGTAAGATCACACAGCAGAAAGCCCATCTAGTCCAATGAAGGGGAAGCTGGGGAATGGGGAGGTGAAGTGATAAAGTCACACAGTTAATTAGAGTAAAGACACAAATTAGGATCCAGATCTTTATTGATTACATTTTTCCCCAAACGGATTAATACAGACAAATAGCCACCTACAGAACCTCAAAGTTCTAGAAAGCCAGTAAGGCTTATCTCTTAGCTAATGGCATTTGGAGTTCCATTTCACTTAGTTTCAGCCTATGGAGGACCCTGGTAGGAGACTGCAACGTGGTTGAAAGAATAAATAAAGATCATTCCACTTTGTCTTTCTTTGCCTTGAGTTGTCTCCTCAGCAGAAGCTGATTGGTTTCAACTCTGGTCAGACAGACCCCATGATGGTTACAGCTCCTACCAGGGGGCTGCAGCTTCTGCAAGGTGGTCAAGTCCAGTGGCACTGCCCCCTGCCTTTATCTCACCTCCCCAGACAATGGAAGCATCTTCCTGCAGTTGGTATTCTGAGATGTCTTACCTTCTTCCTTTGTTTTTTCAGTTCTTCTAGCACTCTGATTATCAGATGTTCATAGTAAATTCTTTTCATTAAACTGCTCAGAATAGATTCTATTTTCTGGCTGAACCCTGCCACTCAAACCCTTGGCAACTCCCAAAATGTAAAGCAATTGATCTACCTCATGATCAATTTCATCAGAGTTATACACAAAAGAAACAAAATTTCAATTCCAAAATCTAAAAACAGTTGTCTTGACTAAAGTCTCAAAGAGGATGCAAAGAGATGAGAACACATTGCCTAGCACGTAGCAAATTTTTTCTGCAGTTTGTGACATTCACTTGCTCCCTCAAAACCTGTGTTGATTATGCTACTATTTTAAAGTGAATGAAAAAGATTTCCAAATATAATGACAAAACAAACAAAAAATCTATTATTTTATTGAGATTCATTGATGTTAAAGATTACATTTATATTTTTAACTGCAAAATAATTATAATTTGCAGTGAATAACAAACCCTCAATGAATCAATTTCAAATATTTGGTCTCAAAATAAGTAATGACACAATAAAATTATTTACTTTTTATTAATAAAGAAAAATGCGATGATATAATAGTAAAGATGGTAGATTTAAATCCCAACATACCAGTAATTACATTAAGAGGCTAAATATTCTATATAATGATTTGTGCTGTTGGACTGTATAAATAAAAACTATTTGCTGCTTTGAAAAGACATAATCATCAGAACAGAATAAATCTTATAAAACATGTAAGGGCTCTACACTAAAATCTAGAAAACTTTATTGAGATAATTACCTAAGACCTACATTAATATAGAGACACACCATATTCAATAATGAAAAATAATCTATATGATAGAGATGTCAATGCCCCCTAATCTGGAGAGTGCTGCATATTCTAATACTGGCAAATAACTAGTGAGATCGCTCTCTGGTCACCTCTGACCTGGTGGCACAGAACTCTAGCTATGGAAGAACCTAAAGTCTTGAAATGCATGGTTTAGAAGTCTTGATAAAGTACCCTTTCTGGGGAAAAAGTAGGCAAGTGAGAACAGAAAAGTGTCTTAGAAGGGGTGGGAAAAAAAAACCCAACTGTCAGAATTTGAGACTTATAGAACAAATGAGTGCAACAGAATCTAAATGTACCTCAACCCTTCTACTCCCCCACAAAATGCCACATATTAAAGAAAACACACCTCACTGTCCTGACAGAAGAGGGCGCTCATTTTTTTGGTTTGTTTTTGAGATGGAGTCTCACTCTGTTGCCCAGTCTGGAGTGCAGTGGCGCTATCTCGGCTCACCACAACCTCCACCTCCTGGGTTCAAGTGATTCTTCTGCCTCGGCCTCCCATATAGCGAGGACTATAGGCACATGCCACCACGCCTGGCTAATTTTTGTATTTTTAGTAGAGGAGGGGTTTTGCCATGTTGGCCAGGCTGATCTCGAACTCCTAACCTCAAGTGGTACACCCGCCTTAGCCTCCCAAAGTCCTGGGATTACAGACGTGAGCCACCGTGCCCAGCTGAGGGCACTCTTAAACTAAGAAACCTATGAGCCATCCAAACCCTTTGCTATTTTTTTTAATTGATGATCCAGTTAAATCCAGACATTTAAAGACAAGATAGGCGACATCCATATAAAGCAAGCAATTATAACAGGAACAAAGAAAATGGAAACTGTTTTTACCTGATGACCATGATCTAAAAAAAGAAACAGCAGAATAAAACTGTAAAACAACACTGCAACATAATATGCCATGAATAAGTATTTGCAAATAAGAGAACACCTCCAATAAGAAACGTAGACTAGGATAAGCAGAAAATAGGAATGTGAAATCATCAAACTCAGAAAATAACTTGAATTTAGGCTGGGCACGGTGGCTCATGTCTGCAATAGGTCAGGAGTTTGAGACCAGCAGCCTGGCAAACATGGTGAAACGCTATTTCTACTAAAAAAAAAAAAAAAAAAAAAAAATTAGCTATGCACAGCAGTGCATGCCTGTAATCCCAGCTACTCGGGAGGCTGAGGCACAAGAATCACTTGGGCCCAGGAGGCGGAGGCTGCAGTGAGCCAAGATTGTGCCACTGCACTCCAGCCTGGGTGACAGAGTGAGACTCCATCTCAAAAAAAAAAAAAAAAAAAAAAAAAAAAAAAAAAAAAAAACCAGTATATATATCAGACTAAATTTCAAACTCCCCAAGGGGAAATGAACTTGATTAAAAACAAGGAACTCTGAGGACATGAATGAAAACGGTTATGAGAAAGTGAAACAAAGGATCCAAGAGCCAGTACAAATATTCTTGAAATAAATATAATTGGAATCCATGAAGAAGAAAAAACAATGTGATATAACTAATATTTTAAAACATCATCCAAGAAAACACTCCAGAGGAAAAAAATTCTAGAATAACTATTGAAAAGGCCCACCGTATGCTGAGAATTGTTAATTCCAAGCTATCACCTAGAAAATCATTGGATCATAAAAATAAAGAAGAAATACCACGGATCTTTCAGTAAAATAGCAAAGTCATTTGCAAAAGACAGAAAAAAATGGTGTGTATCACACTTCTCAATAGCAACATGCACAATTTTAAAAATTGGAACAACATTTTTTCAAGGCTCAAAGACAGTCAGCCAAGATTTTTTTTAATCAGACAAACTTCTAGAATCAAAGTTATTGAAGAATAAATTTAAACATTTACATACTGAAGGAATATTGTATTCATACGTTCTTGAAAAATTGGCTAGAGTATGACCAAGAGATGATTGGGAAAATGCTGTCAAAATTTTGAGTATATATATACTCAATAGACCCCATATTTCCATGTTATCTTTCCATACTCATATATTGAAGACATATATCTAAGACAAAAAATGTGGTGGTAATGGGGGGAAAATAGCTTGTAAATGTTGTATGTTTTGATAGAGTTGAAACAATACAACTAAAAAGTGAAAGAAAGGACCATTCAGGACATAGGCACGGGCAAGGCTTCATGACTAAAACACCAAAAGCAATTGTAACAAAAGCTAAAGTTGACAAATGGGATCTAATCAAACTAAAGAGCTTCTTCTGCACAGCAAAAGAAACTATCATCAGAGTGAACAGGCAACCTACAAAATGGGAGAAAATTTTTGCTAGCTACCCATCTGACAAAGGTCTAATATCCAGAATCTACAAGGAACTTAAACAAATTTATAAGAAAAAAAACAAACGACCCCATCAAAAAGTGGGTGAAGGATATGAACAGACACTTCTTGAAAAAAGACATTTATGCAGCCAACAAACATATGAAAAAAAGTTCATCACTGGTCATTAGAAAAATGCAAATCAAAACCACAATGAGATACCAGTTAGAATGGTGATTATTAAAAAGTCAGGAAACAACAGATGCTGGCAAGGCTGCGGAGAAATAAGAATACTTATGCACTGTTGGTGGTAGTGTAAATTAGTTCAACAATCGTGGAAGACAGTGTGGTGATTTCTCAAGGATCTAGAACCAGAAATACCATTTGACCCAGTAATCCATGGGTATATACCATTGCTGGGTATATACCCAAAGGATTATAAATTATTCTACTATAAAGACACATGTAGACATATGTTTATTGCAGCACTATTTACAATAGCAAAGACTTGGAACCAACCCAAATGTCCATCAGTGATAGACTGGATGAAGAAAATGTGACATGTATATGGCATAGAATACTATGCAGCCATAAAAAGAAAGGAGTTCATGTCCTTTGCAGGGATATGGATGAACCTGGAAGCCATTATTCTCAGCAAACTAACACGGAAACAGAAAACCAAACACCACGTGTTCTCACTCATAAGTGAGCGTTGAACAAGAAGAACACATGGACCCAGGGAGGGGAATGTCACACATCAGGGCCTGTTGGAAGGTGGGAGGCAAGGGGAGGGGGAGAGCATTAGGACAAATACCTAATGCATGTGGTGCTTAAAATCTAAATGACGGGTTGGTAGGTGCAGCAAACCACCATGGCACATGTATACCTATGTAACAAATCTGCACGTTCTGCACATGTATCCCAGAAATTAAAATTTTAAAAAAGAAACAAAAGAGACCAACTTTCTATTAGAGCAAAAGTGTAGGCGAGTATATTGGCTGAAGCAGGTGAATGCTGGGACAAAGCAGAAATGAACATACTCACGTGTAGGTGACCCACCCTATGGCAGAGTTTGGAAAATTCTCCCTTATTCCCTTCAAAGAAGAACCCCCGTTGCAGCGTTTCAGTGACCCAGTGATTTTGGATGTTCTTAGATACTGAAAATGTGTCTTCCTTCTCCAGCCCACTAAACCCCTGAACTTATCTTCAGGTACCAGAGAAAAAGTCTCCTCATGACTACTATGTTCAATCCAGGAATGGAGATCTAGTGCATTCAAAGAGCTGGACCAATACTTGGGCTGACTATGTGATGCACTTCTCAGATGCTCTTGAAGGATTTGTGCAACATATATTTTCAGGTGGACCTGCCTGGTAGACAAAAAAAAAAAAAAAAAAAAAGTGAAGGAAAGGAGAGTGAAAGAAAAAAGTAGAATAAGTGTTTGATTGTCATATAGGTAATAAATGGGACTCAAAGAATATCATTTAAAGATGACAAATCAAATAACAGAAGCCTAAGTAAGGAAAAGGGAAAATGAAAACATTATAAAAGACATTAACATACAGGCAAATACCGGAAAAAAAATACAAACTTTTTCCTAAATACCAAAAAAGAAAAATTTTAAAGCGAAGACAGGCTACCTAGGGTCAACATCTCACAAAAACGTGTACCAAAATGCACACAGCATTAAGTGGACAAAATGTAAGTAAGGGTAACCTAAAAAACAACATTAATGTAGAAAATATAGATGTTTATTAAGTTTTAGACTCTAATCATTGAAAATACACTTTCTCAAGTACATATAGTACATATAAACTGATGTTAGTTTACAAATAAACAACAATAAATTCCATAAGGCAGAAAAAATAAGAGCAGCATTATCTGATAACATTTCAATAAAGCTAGAAATAACAATATAAAATTAAAGCAGAGATTTCAACCCAAAAAGGAAAAATTTCTATAAACTCTTGCAATAATCAAAATTAAGAATTTCTGGATAAAATAATGATAATTATAAACACTAGTTGAGCAGTGCTAGGTGATGATGATTAAAATGACAGTAATCATAACAAAAATAATAGTTGGTATTGAGTATTTTTTACTTCCTATGTGAAACAGAAATATTTTCATATGTTTAATTATATACATACCTGCACATAAACATCATTATATATAAATGTATAGGTGTGATCCCATATCAGTGTGCTAGGACTGCCATAGCAAAGTACCACAGACTGGGTGGTTTAAACAACAGAGATTTCTTTCCTCACAGTTCTGGAGGCTGGGAGCCCAAGTTCAAGATGTTGGCAGGGTTGATTTCTTCTGAGGTCTCTCTCCTTGGCTTGCAGATGGCTGTCTTCTCCCAGTGGTGTCTTCACATGGTCTTTCTTTTGTGTATATCTGTATATTAATTTTATCTTTTTACAAAGACACTGGTCATATTGGATTAGGGCCTACACCAACAGTCCTATCTCCAAATACAATAACATTCTGAAGCCCTTTGGGGGTTAAGACTTCAACGTTTGGACTTTGGGAGGACACCATTCAGCCCAGAACAGATTAGAAGCACTTTTAATGTGGCCTTTTCTTTCTCCTTTCTTCTTAATTCCCTTATGTTTTTCATTACCACATAGTTCTCTCCTCCCTCAGGGTAATCCATGGCATGCATATTTCCATGTTATCTTTCCATACTCATAGATCATAAACATACATGCACGTAAATCTGTAGGCACACATACATATTTATATTTATATATAGAAGGACTTTTTAAATGCACAAAAGCAACACGCATTATTCACTTCTTTCTGCATTTCATTTTTCATGTTCAACCATACCTCATAAAATATCTCCATGAAGAATTCTAACTCATTCGTTCTAAGAACTGAACAATATTCAGTGTCCTGTGGTGTAGATGCGCCAATCCACTCATCTGTTTCTCTGATAGTTTTGTAGGCACTAGAAATCATGCTGCATGAACATCCATGTACACACACCTCTGTGCACTGTGCACTGCTGCTTTTATTACCATGGGATAGATTCCAGAAGTGAGATTTCTAGTTTGAAGGACACACGTATTTCTTTTCTTCTTCTTTTTTTTTTTTTTTTTTTTTTTTTCTGAGATGGAGTCTTGCTCTGTCACCCAGGCTAGAGTGCAGTGGCAGTCTTGGCTCACTGTAACATTCGCCTCCCGGGTTCAAGCGATTGTCCTGCCTCAGCCTCCCAAGTAACTGGGATTACAAGCGCACACCGCCATGCCCAGCTAATTTTTTGTGTTTTTAGTAGAGACAGGGTTTCACCATGATGGCCAAGCTTGTTTTGAACTCCTGACCTCAAGTGATCTGCCCACCTTGGCTTCCCAAAGTGCTAGGATTACAGGTGTGAGCCACTGCCCCTGACCAGGATACACATATTTCTAGTTTCAGTAGATGCTGCCAGCTTGGCTTCCAAAGTGGCTATAACACTCAACACTCCCATGAAGCTGGAATTTTATCCCTCTTTTACAGCTCAAGAAGCTGAAAAACAGAGAAGATGTGTTCATGCTTATTAGCAGCAGAGGTGAGGTACAAACTACACCTGCCTTGCTTGCAAACCAGTGCTTTTACCACCCCAATACTCAGCCTCCCAAAATGACAGGCACCTGTCCTGCAGCAGCCAGGTGTGTGCATGTCAGGGTGAAGAACTGGTTTCCCCTGACCCTTTTGTCCACTAGGCTGGCTGTACCCTCTCTGTGACCTGCTGAGCCACAGGTGCTGGGCTTGTACTGTTTACAACATAAAATTGCCCCCTCATAAAAGTATAATAATGTACAATTTGTAAGAATAAGGATCCTTCAGGAGCAAAAGTGGGTACTACAGCTTGATGCCACTAAATGTTATCTGGGAGGTCATAAGAGATAGCTAGTACAGTGAAAAATTGGGGCCCCTTCTACCTGATTAAAGACATTATCCAAATAATGCATATGAAAATAGAAGAGGAATGAGAAGCAGGTGCTGTGGTCAGTTTTCTTACCTCTCTACTTTTTAGTTATCATTTTTTTGTAAATAACAAACGTGCCATTCAACTAAGTCTTGCTTACTTAGCACATTTTTGAGAGAGGGAAAGAGATTGAAAGCAGCATTAATTTTAAGAATAAACAAGCTGATGCATCTTTCTGTAGCTGTTGTTGATGGAGTTCGTTTTGAGAATACAATTACACCTCTGGACATGTACACTGGAAAAGGTTAGCTATAATAATTCAAACAGCGTTGCTGTTACATCCTTTCCAAATACATTGGAGAGAAAACAAACAAGTTTCTGTTTTGACCACAGGGAGAAACGTCAGCATGGCATTTGAATGCTTTCATGGCTTCCAAGAGAGATGTTCCATCTATTTGTGAGTTATGGCAAGAGCAACATGAATAACAACATTTTATTTTCTCCTTGGAAAAATATAATGGAGGGCAGGTCGACATGGGAATGGCAAAACCATAAAATTCAACAGGTCTAATTCACACTTGATCACGAGCACACGAGCAATGGGATGGGACTTTCTGGGTCTTTGGCAGAGAGGAAACTCATAGGAAATATAAGAAGCAAGAAAAACCAGAGTGATCCAGTTCTGCACGATGGGGCAATATTGTATAATTCTTCTAACCTTAAACCTTCTTTTAAACAGTTCTTTAAATAACTGAGCTTTCCTTTTTTTCCTTTAGTAGCTGTTAAAGTCACTTGAAATGAATGCTCTAGTTTAAACTAAAAAATATCCAGGAATTGACTGTTTAAAAAACAAATCTAACCCTATCATTTTAGTCTATATAATCTTCTTCAATTAGTTTCATATTTTGTCCATTCTATGCCATGACTTGTAGCTTTCTACATGGCTAATGATGCTAATAATAAATTTTGTATAGCATCTTCAACTTTTTCTAAAAGCAGGGTTTTATTTTTTATTTTTACTTTTCAAAGACAAGATCTCACTCTGTCACCCAGACTGGAGTGCAGTGGCCTGATTTTAATCACTGCACTTCTAACTCCTGGGTTCAAGGGATCCTCCTGCCTTAGCCTACCAAGTAGTGAGGACTACAACCATCTGCCACCACACTGTGCTAATCAGAGCAGTCTGTTTAAAACTTCCCAGTGAGGCTGGAAATCGGGTATAATTATCTTCAATTTACAAGTGTGCAGATCAATTAAATCACCTACTTAAAGTCACATAACTGGGAATAGACTCAGAAAGAACCCAAACCTTCAGATGCCTAGTCCAGGCACTTTCCATTATATTATACTTCATACAAAGAGCAACATAGATTAATAATTAGTGTTTATTACTTTTTGCCTGAAATAACCAAGCTCTGGGATGACTAGACACCAGTTAGTAGTGGCTAAATGAACTGCTGTTTGAGAAGGATTATAAAGCTGTATTATAAAGCCATCAGAGCCATGATGGATGGGATGATAATATCTGTCACGTGTGAAGAGGGGGTTATGCTAACATACAAGCCACGTATTTCCCGATCCTGAAAATTCCAAGATCCTTATTCTGCATTTTGACCATCGTTTTCATTTACTGTCAACCCAATGTCATGGTCACTTCTTGGACCATTTTTCAGACTGAACCATGTCTAAACTCTCCTTTTTTTCCTATCTCTGTCTACAATCTCTTTCTCCATCTTCCTCAGTTCTTGCTCTCACACCTTTGTTATTTAACTTAAACACTCCCCAAAATTCCTCCACCACTTTCTTTTTATTATTATTACTATTGTTGTTGTTGCTATTTCAGTAGTTTTGGGGAACAGGTGGTGTTTGGTTACATGTATAAGTTCTTTAGTGGTGATTTCTGAGATTTCGGTGCACCCATCACCCAAGCAGTGTATACTGCACTTAATGTGTTGTTTTTATCCCTCGGTCCCTCCCACCCATCCCCACAAGTCCCCAGAGTCCACTATATCATTCTTATGCTTTTGTATCTTCATAGTTTAGCTCCCACTTATAAATGTGAACATAAGATGTTTAGTTTGTTATTCCTAAGTTACTTCACTTAGAATAATGGTCTCCACTCCATCCAGGTTGCTGTGAATGTCATTATTTCATTCCTTTTTATGGCTGAGTAGTATTCCATGGTACATATATACCGCATATTTTTAATCCACTTGTTGGTTGTTGGGCATTTACGTTGGTTTCACGGTTTTGCAATTGTGAATTGTGTTGCTATAAACATGTATGTGCAAGCGTCTTTTTCATATGACTTTTCCTCTGGGTAGATACTCAGTAGTGGGATTGCTGGATCAAATGGTAGACCTGCTTTTAGTTCTTTGAGGAATCCCCATACTGTTTTCCATGGTGGTTGTACTAGTTTACATTCCCACCAGCAGTGTCAAAGTACTCCCTTTTCACCACATCCACGCCAACATCTTTTTGTTTTTGTTTTCGTTTTAAATTATGGCCATTCTTGCAGGAGTAAGGTGGTATCACATTGTGGTTTTGATTTTCCTTTCCCTGATAATTGGTGATGTTGAGCACTTTTTTCATATGTTTTCTGGCCATTTGTATATCTTCTTTTGAGAATTGTCTACTAATGGCCTTACCCCACT
Source organism: Rhinopithecus roxellana (assembly GCF_007565055.1). NCBI lineage: Eukaryota > Metazoa > Chordata > Mammalia > Primates > Cercopithecidae > Rhinopithecus > Rhinopithecus roxellana. The sequence continues at coordinate 158,425,895 of NC_044549.1, read as the reverse complement.
TTTTGATGGCATTTTTCGCTTTTTCTTGCTGATTTGTTTGAGTTTTTTGTAGATTCTGGATATTAATCCTTTGTCAGACACATAGTTGGTGAATATTTTCTCCCAATTCTGTGGGTTGTCTGTTTACTCTGCTGATTATTTCTTTTACTAGGCAGAAGCTTTTTAGTTTAATTAAGTCCCATCTATTTATCTTTGTTTTTGTTGCATTTGCTCTTTGGTTCTTGGTCATGAAGTCTTTGCCTAAGCTAATGTCTAGAAGAGTTCGTCTAATGTTATATTCTAGAATTTTTATGGTTTCAGGTGTTAGATGTAAGTCATTAATCCGTACTGATTTGATTTTTGTATAAGGTGAGAGATGAGGATCCAGTTTCATTTTTTCTACATGTGGCTTGCCAATTATCACCACCATTTGTTGAATGGGTGTCCTTCCCTCACTTTGTTTTTGTTTGCTTCATTGAAGATCAGTTGGCTGTAAGTGTTTGGCTTTATTTCTGGGTTTTCTATTCTATTCCATTGGTCTGCATGCCTATTTTTATACCAGTACCATGCTGTTTTGGTAACTATATCCTTATACTATAGCTTAAAGTCAATGTGATGCCTCCAGATTTGTTCTTTTTACTTAGTCGTGCTTTGACTATGTGGGTTATTATTATATTTTTTTGTTCCATATGAATTTTAGAATTGGTTTTTCTAGTGCTGTGAAGAATGAAGAATGATAATGATATTTTGATTGGAATTTCATTGAATTTATAGATGCTTTTAGCAGTATGGTCATTTTTACAATGTTCGTTCTACCTGTCTATGAGCATGGGATGTGTTTCCATTTGTTTGAGTTGTCTATGACATCTTTCAGCAGTGTTTTGTATTTTTCCTTATAGAGATCTACAGGGAAAGCTCTTTCAATTTCACCTCTTTGGTTAGGTATATTACTAAGGTTTTTTGTTTTTGTTTTTGATTTTTCAGCTGTTGTAAAAGGGGGTGAGTTCTTGATTTGATTCTTGGCTTGGTCACTGTTGGTGTTTAGCAATGCTACTGATTAGTGCACATTGATTTCAGATCCTGAAACTTTACTGAATTCATTTATCAAATTTAGGAGCTTTTTGGATGAGTCTTTAGAGTTTTCTAGATGCAATCATATTTTCAGTGAATAGCAACAGTTTGACTTCCTCTATACCAATTTGTACACTCTTTATTTCTTTCTCTTGTCTGATGGCTCTGGCTAGAACATCCTGTACTGGGTTGAATAGAAGTGGTGAAAGTGAGCATCTTTGCCTTGTTCCTGTTCTCAGGGGAAATGCTTTCAACTTTTTCCTGTTCATAGAAGTCCCTCACTATTATTGTGTTGTCATCTATCTCATTTCTTAGGTCTAATAGTAATTGTTTTGTACATTTGGGAGCTCCAGTATAATGTTGGCTGTGGGTTTATAATAGATGGTTTTTATTCCCTTAAAATATGTCTTTTCTATTCCCATTTTGCTGAGGGTTTTAATCATAAAGGGATGCTGTATTCCATTACGTGTTTTTTTTGTGCATCTATTGAGATGATCATAAGATTTTAGGGAGGATTCCCTCTTTCTCTATATTTTGAAATAGTTTCAGTAGTATTAGTATCAATTCTTTCTTGAATATCTAATAGAATTCAGCTGTGAATTCATCTGGTCCTGGAATTTTTTTTGTTGACAATATTTTTTTATTACTGTTTCAATCTCACTGCATATTTTTGGTCTGTTCAGAGTTTCTAGTTCTTCCTTATTCTAGGAAGACTGTCTATTTCCAGCAATTTATCCGTCTCCTCTAGGTTTTCTAGTTTTTGCATATAAAGGTGTTCATAGAAGCCTGAAAGATCATTTGTATTTCTGTGGTATTGTAACATCTCCCATTTCATTTCTAATTGAGCTTATTTGGATCTTCTCTCATTTTTTATTGGTTACTCTTGCTAATTAATGGTCCATCAATTTTGTTTTCAAAAAACCAGCTTTTTGTTTTATCTTTTGTATTGTCTTTATTTCTTTCAATTTCATTTATTAATAGTTCTCCTCTGATCTTTGTTATTTCTTTTCTTCTGCTGGGTTTGAGTTTGGTTTGTTCTTGTTTCTCTAGTTCCTTGAGGTGTGACCTTAGATTGTCTCTTTGTACTCTTTCAGACTTTTTGATGTAGGCATTTAATGCTCTGAACTTTCCTCTTAACGTGACTTTTGCTGTATCCTAGAGGTTTGATAGGTTGTGTCACTATTATTGTTCAGTTCAAATAATTTTTTAATTTCCATCTTGATTTCATTGTTGACTCAAATATCATTAGGAGCAGATTATTTAACTTCCATGTGC